>NC_012870.2:29290349-29541510 GCF_000003195.3 Sorghum bicolor | reverse complement strand
CCGGTTGTGATGGTATACCGTGGTTAGTAGCAGGAACAGCAGCAGCTATTTGATTTAACTGCGATTCAATTATTTTATTAAAGCTAATTTGATTCTTTATGGTAGTAGAGAAATTATCCATTCTATTATTTATATTTTAGAACATTTTATCATTTGATGCCAATTTCTTAGATAGGTTATCCATTAGCTTTCCTTGATTAGACACTAACTCTCTTAGAGGTGGAAAATTATTATTATTGTTGTAAGAATTGTTACCTTGATAATTACCTGAGTAGTTAGGCCTCTGTTGATTCCAACCTTGATTTTGTTGAGGACGGTGTTGATGGTCCTTAAGTATCAAATTTAACTATCAAATAAACAAAGAAAAGGATCCAAATGAAATCAACATCGAGACTTAGGGTTTTATCTGACAGAATTCCATGAGTTTTGGTGTTTGTCTATTTCTACAGAGGGTTATCAGGAAATAAGGAAGAAAGGCCCACACGTCGGGATTACATAGAGATATCAACGTGCCGCGCAATTATCTTACATCTAGAAGACTCCAGAAGCCACGGGAAGGAAGCGGAGACCGAACGGAGTCAGGGACAGGGCGCCCGCCCAAGTCCTTAGGGCGCCCACCCACCTTTTTCGGCCAATCACGCTCAATCTCGCGGATTATGCTCCACCGACCTAAAGGATCAAGAATAACCGTTCAATCAATGTCGGTTTGATCCGACGGCCCAGGTTCACTTGAGGGGACTATAAAACCAGACCCCCTGGCCCCTGGAGGAGGCACCCCTTGATCATTATTCATTATTCATAGACAGAGCAAAAGCTAGGGTTTAGAGATGAGAGCGCTCCTCTCTTCTCTAAACTAGAGTAGATCTAGATAGTAGCGAGATGGAGAGCAAAGGAGGATTAGAGGAGAGGCCGGCCTGTCGGTTCTTCCTCCGGTTGTACTTCGCCATGATCAAGCTCTAATCAAGCTTGCTCATGGGATGACTCTGGTAATCTACTTCTAATTCATTATGCAATTACTAATCATGTATGTTTTGGTTCACAACTCTTTTGAGTACTTCTAATCTATAGGACCCTATAGGTTAGAGTTGTAGTATAGGTGTAAGCGTTGTGCTTAGACCTAGATTACTTGTGGATATCCCCTGACTAGCTGGATCGTGTGGTAGGCCGCGTAGGTGACAGTTACGTTGGTCCCATGTAGTCCACCTCTCGTTAGCAGGACGGGTAGGGTTTATCGGCCTATGGATAAGCATCCTTTGTGGTGTACTCTTATCACGTGGTTCGTCCCAGACATAGACATACCCCTTTGAAGTAGAGAAACCATAGTTGTCCTCTCTATTCTGCTACCATCGCCCATATACTAGAATTGCTCTATTCTCTATTCCCATATTATCACTCACTGTTATCTTACCTTTAATATTGTTCTTATTCGATTCTATCATCTTTCCTATTTACACCTATCTATCTATCTTGGTTAAGTTAGAGCGTAGTTGGTCCTCCTGTTTCCCTGTGGATACGATAAAACCTTTAACCGGGTAAAAGCTTCAACGGTATCCGTGCGCTTGCGGATTATCTGTATGCGTATAAATACCATAGTACACTCTAGTGCCATGCTGGGGATGACAACCTAGTATTCAAGTGGTGTTAGCAAGTGTCAACAAGCATTTTTGGCGCCGTTGCCGGGGAAACGGTTGCTGAGTTGACTACGAACTAGTTTAATCATTTTATAAAAAAATAAATAAAAAAAATATATATTTTCCTTTTATCCTTTGCCTCATCTCTGCTATTCTTTCTTCTTATCTAATCCTTGATCTCTGGTCTATTATGAATTCAAACATGTCTATCTATGAATTTCATAGACCTATGGGCACACATCTCGAACCACCAAAATCTTCAAAGCCTATCATAGCATCTAGTTTTGAGATAGACCCCGAATACATAGAATTTATTCAAAAACAACCTTTCTCAGGAGAAGGTGAGGAAAACCCATACACACACCTAAGAGAGTTTTATCGAGTCTGTGACCTCCTTCGCATAGAAGGCATGTCCGATGAGACCCTTAAATGGAAGCTCTTTCCGTTCTCTTTAACGGGAAAAGCTAGACATTGGTACAAACTCAAAGTAGGGAGTGTTCATGGAGATTGGAAGGAGTTATATAGTAGTTTTCTTTCTAAATATTTTCCAATCTCCAAAGTGGTGGAACTTCGGTGTGAGATTCTTTCTTTTAGACAACTGGAAGAAGAATCTCTTGGCAAATCATGGGACCGCTTTATTAACCTTACTCTCACTGGCCCAAAACTTTCTATTCCAGAAGAAGTTCTTCTAATTCACTTTTTTGAGGGCCTTAGTAAGGAAGATAAGCAAACCCTTCATGCGGCCTCTGGAGGATCTTTCCACCACCTATCCGCTAGTGAAGCTTGGAATTTGATTTATTTAATGAGCGGAAAGTCTCCTAGCTTTTATATCCCTGAGAAAGAGAAAGAACCAGTCCCTAGACAAGAAGAAGTTTCGATAGCCAGATTACAACCACTTCAATCCCAAACTTTAGCTATCGATCCTAAACCATCAATACCCCAAAATTCTCCAAGGGAGGAAGGAATTCCGACCTTAAATCTTTTAGATGCTGATGGTTTAGACTTCTGGTTCTATAAGAGACCTTCAAGCAGGGATAATTCAAATCACTGCAATAATGTTTCTCTTAGAGAATGTCCTGGTTCCTATCATGAAGAAGTCGAGGATGACATATCAAGTGAAGGAGAGCTAAGTCATATAGACAATTCTATCTACTCCCCTTCCATGTTCACAAGTTCTAAATCCATCCTTGACCTTAGAGATCCCTCTTATCCCTCTTCTTTTCAGTCTCATGATGATCCTAGCAATTCACCAAGACGACCAAACCATAGGAGTCATGAAGACCATAAGGATGGCATGTCAAGTAATGCCATAGAAGGAGAGCTAAGCCATATAGAAAATTCTAACACCTCCCCTATTTTGATCACAAGTTCTAAATGGCTAGAATGTGTAGAATGGATGGATAAGGAAGAAGCCTTAATAGGTTCTGACTTTGGCTCAATTTCAAATGGTGAGTTCTTGACTCCCTTTGAAGATGAGATTCATCCAACTACAGAAGAGGACATAGGTGAGACCAATCCAGGAGAAACTCCGAACATTCAGATTAGAGACGAAGATAACATTAATGAGCATGGAATTTATTTCATAGCCACTTCGTTTACTCCATGCTCATATGCAACATCTTCCCAATCTATTGGTCTCTCCGACATCACCACACTTGAGATCTCCAACCCCCTCTTCCTTTCTATTTATAAAAACTTTAAAAGGGCAGTTGTCGATGCATATGTCTATAATAAATATTGCAGATCTCGTTGAGTTGATCTAGATATAGGTTGGCATCGGAGGGGAAACCACTTCGCCAACATAAACTGATGGTTTCCCAAGGACAAGCTTAGTGTCTTAAAATAAGCATTGATCAGATCGTAACATGAGCCTTTAATTATTTGCAACATTACCTTGTGTATTGAGCATATAAGGATAATTGTAAGAAAAAAAATATTCCTTCGGGTATTCTTGTCACTAACCTTTCTAAGATTGGAGCAAGAAGATCGGATGAATGACAAGCACAAGGTATGTCCAACCAATCATCATACAACATTGAATTAAATTCATCCAAACTTGAATTTTGCAAAATTCAAGCTTGGGGGAGTACTTTACATAAAAACATCCATTGCCATGTTGCTATGCTGGTTGTCCCTACCTTTGAGACATGCTCAATTTGTTAAATACTAATCACACTACTTCATCTCCACTTGAGTAGATCTCTATAAACACTGTCATGCTACCTTTGTCTATTTACTAGCAAGTGTTGGTTTGGAAGTACTCGCCATACTTCCATTGGCATTTAAATTAAGCATGGTGCTTAGGTTAAATAGCCTTCCTTAATCTGATTAGACATGGAGTTTAGTTTGGTTATTGAACTAAAAAAAACTGCTTGAGTAGATATTGGTATATTTTGTCGGACTAACCCCTGCAGAAAAACTTTCAATATCGATTTGGGAAGTCCTGAGATAAACTCACATCAGAGATGAAGAGAGTGACACATGAAGTTTAACAATTTGCACAAGAAGGACATAGCTCATTCATCATAGAGAGATGATCCATGGAGGGTGCCACAAACACGACGCACAACCGCTAAGAAAGGAAAGCTTCCACAAGATGATACTGTACCATCACTCTTCGAGCAAGGTAACATCATAAGGTACTTGACTATCACTTTTATAAGCTTCTCCTTGGTTCTGGTGTTCATATAAATAAAGAGACAAACGTGTATGATTTACAACTCTAGATTAACCAACCCAACTGATTCAACATGTTTAGTCCTTTAATCCTTGTTCTTAGTACTACCTCCATGATCCCACACTCCTAATCATATGAGCTAAAATGTTACACATTCAATCATTGAGAGATATAAAGAAAAAGACATATACATAGATAGATTATCTTTCCATAAGGTTGAGCGATCTGATCTGACAAATGTTTTAAATGTTACACTCATGAACTTATCATCCATCAACTTGTCTTGCTCACTATGCTTAAGGTTAGAGAAGAACAAATACACTTTTGGTTCTGTTGGTGTTTTCCACCAACAGGGCCCATGCACTTGATCTCTGCCTTGTCTCTATGAGCAGGTACACTACGAGCACAAAAAGACTGAGCAAGATACTGCTAACACCGCACTTCGAACTGCTGGGCAAACGAAGAACATGGGTGACACCGTATTAAAAGGTGCAGACGTCAAGGTCCGCACCTGAATCAAATAACGCACCTGAAGAATGAACACGATGAGAAGTCTTGACAAGAAGACTTAAAACATTGAACCCTCGCCGAAAGGTAAGATTGGTAGTTATCCATATTTATCCTTTCTGCATTCCCTTTTCTATTTAATTATTTACTTTCCTTAAATAGATTATTAGTTAATCATGCTATCTTGAAAAGAAAATAAAAATGTTAAAAAATACTAAGCCCCATGTGAGTATACGAGTGGCATAAAACCCATAAGTACCTTCACTGTGGTGGCATAAAAATAAAATAAATATTTGTTTTCTACTTTATAAAATAAAAATAAAAAAACAGGGAGTAATATTTATTGAGGAAGCTCAACGTGATGAAGGCTAGATATTTATGCTAACACTTAATTAGTTCTACAAGCTTTGTTGTCTATTTGAGCTCCACAGAATTTAAGAATCAAGAAGACTAGTAGAAGGAGGACATTCTAATCGCTGTCAGAATGCTGCTGACTTTCAAATACACCTCTGCCACCTGCTAGCTACATCAAGAGAAATTACGTCAAAATTCAGCTTGGGGGAGAGCACCCCCATTTATCTCGCTAAGTATTTCTACCTATCTTTATACTTATATTATATTAGAATATTAAAATACATAAACTAAACTATTATATTATATTAGAATATTAAAATACATAAACTATGAAAAACCAAATAAAGATTTTGTGCTTATATATATATCTTTTGCTTAGTGTGTTTAATAAATAAATAAAGTAGCTATGCTAATCTGAATCTTAATAATAAAACTCTAGCATGGATATGATGAATAGTTGCTCTGCCTAATTTGCAAATTTGAAGTTCTCTCTCAAGTTTAGACATAACTGTTATAATTTAAAGCTTGCTCTAGATCTAAACTTGTGGGATGAAAACTTGATATGAAATCTAAGTTGTTAACGGGTATGATATGGGAAGGTTGAGCTGCTGTTTATCTATTCCTAGAGATGCTAGAATTCTGGAGAATTTTATCTTTGAAAAATATTTAAAATGTTGCATGATGAGTTCCTGTATGATGAAAGTTTAAATTCCTACCACAGCCATATATACATGCTTGCTAGACTTTGAGCCACACATTTATTATTTACTGCTTATGAGCATTGAGTGTGGTCAAGCTGTGTAGACCCTTAGGAGCTTGTCATGTGGTTAAATCAAGATTCACTTGCACGTTCACTCATATATGCTACTTCTACTCCGGAAGTACCATCCACATATATCCATCCATTTCCATCTCCAGTTTTACCCAAAATCATTCTACTCCTAATCCGGGAGAGAATAGCCAAAAACATTTTTTCTATCCCTGTTATTCCCTGTGAAATAAATGCTCAAGTTATCTTGCTACTACCACTTGCTATATTATCTCAAGAGATGAGTGCTCTAAAAAAAGAGAGAAAAGAGAAGAAAAGAAAAAAAAATAAAAAAATAAACGAGGAAATAAAAAGGGGCAAGTGCCCGGAACCTCGAAAGAAAAGAAAAAGAGTGAGACGAGAGGTAAAAATGGACAAGTGTCCGACAGTAGAATTAGGGGTACAGGATATCCATCTGAGAGAAAAGAAAAAGAAGAGCATCTCATTCTCCTCATAAAGTTTCAAAAAGCAAGGAAGGTATGTATCCCCTCAAAAGAGCAAAAGTAGAATTAGACTTTCACCATTGTTATCACCATCATCACCATACACTATTCATTCGCCATACATGCACATCTTGATTTGGCTTGTTGATTTGTTTCTTTGGATCCATGGTTTGACTATACAATAAATGTCTTGTAAGTATGTATTAACTGTCTCCCACCTATGAGCTCCAGATATCAAGCCTTATTAGAGTAGGGTGAGAGAGAAGGCAATGTCACTATGCCTTATACCACAAATACCACATATCTTGAGAGAAGGCATATACCGTCAATGCCTTGGTAAGGATCCAGAAATACCACAAAAGAGAGATATGAGAGAGTCATACAAAGGAATCTCTAAGTTTTATTTGGAAATCTGCAAAAACTCCAGAGCTATAGCTGATCAAGAATAAGCGACATGGCACTTGACTGGACTGTTCTATCTTTTAACCACTCAAGACAGAAGTGACGGTTACAAGTCCCATGGTGAAAGGTAAAGTAAGTAAGTTTTAAGTCTTGACAGTTTACTCTAACTCAGAGATGAGACCTCATTTAAAAGCATGTGTACCGTCAATCTTTAAAGATATTGCAACAACTTATGATCCATAGCTGAGTCTATCCTTGCTCAGGGACGAGCAAGAGGTAAGCTTGGGGGAGTTTGTTGACGGTCCTTAAGTATCAAATTTAACTATCAAATAAACAAAGAAAAGGATCCAAATGAAATCAACATCGAGACTTAGGGTTTTATCTGACAGAATTCCACGAGTTTTGGTGTTTGTCTATTTCTACAGGGGGTTATCAGGAAATAAGGAAGAAAGGCCCACACGTCGGGATTACATAGAGATATCAACGTGCCGCGCAATTATCTTACATCTAGAAGACTCCAGAAGCCACGGGAAGGAAGCGGAGACCGAACGGAGTCAGGGACAGGGCGCCCGCCCACCTTTTTCGGCCAATCACGCTCAATCTCGCGGATTATGCTCCACCGACCTAAAGGATCAAGAATAACCGTTCAATCAATGTCGGTTTGATCCGACGGCCCAGGTTCACTTGAGGGGACTATAAAACCAGACCCCCTGGCCCCTGGAGGAGGCACCCCTTGATCATTATTCATTATTCATAGACAGAGCAAAAGCTAGGGTTTAGAGATGAGAGCTCTCCTCTCTTCTCTAAACTAGAGTAGATCTAGATAGTAGCGAGATGGAGAGCGAAGGAGGATTAGAGGAGAGGCCGGCCTGTCGGTTCTTCCTCCGGTTGTACTTCGCCATGATCAAGCTCTAATCAAGCTTGCTCATGGGATGACTCTGGTAATCTACTTCTAATTCATTATGCAATTACTAATCATGTATGTTCTGGTTCACAACTCTTTTGAGTACTTCTAATCTATAGGACCCTATAGGTTAGAGTTGTAGTATAGGTGTAAGCGTGGTGCTTAGACCTAGATTACTTGTGGATATCCCCTGACTAGCTGGATCGTGTGGTAGGCCGCGTAGGTGACAGTTACGTTGGTCCCCTGTAGTCCACCTCTCGTTAGTAGGACGGGTAGGGTTTATCGGCCTATGGATAAGCATCCTTTGTGGTGTACTCTTATCACGTGGTTCGTCCCAGACATAGACATACCCCTTTGAAGTAGAGAAACCATAGTTATCCTCTCTATTCTGCTACCATCGCCCATATACTAGAATTGCTCTATTCTCTATTCCCATATTATCACTCACTGTTATCTTACCATTAATATTGTTCTTATTCGATTCTATCATCTTTCCTATTTACACCTATCTATCTATCTTGGTTAAGTTAGAGCGTAGTTGGTTCTCCTGTTTCCCTGTGGATACGATAAAACCTTTAACCGGGTAAAAGCTTCAACGGTATCCGTGCGCTTGCGGATTATCTGTATGCGTATAAATACCATAGTACACTCTAGTGCCATGCTGGGGATGACAACCTAGTATTCAAGTGGTGTTAGCAAGTGTCAACAGAAGGTTGTAGTAGTTGTTGTTGTTGTTGATGATGTAGTTTACATCCTCAAGCATCTCAGGGCAGTGATTGCCTGAGTGTCCAGTATCTCCACACTCCTCACATGTCATGTGAGAGTCGTAGATGTGCATAACTTCTTTCTGATCTCCAGCTCTATCGTCGAGCTTCTTCATGAGCAGGTCTAGCTTTGGAGACAGCATGTCTACCTCCTTGAGCTGATGCATACCTCCACCTCTCTTGCGTGTTTGGGTCCTCTCTTCATTCCAGCCTTGATTGGACGTCATCTTCTCCACAAGAGCTGTGGCTTGTGATATGGTAAGTGATAAGAATGCTCCTCCAGCTGTAGCATCCATGGTCTCTCGGGCACTGTTGCCGAGCCCATGATAAAACGTCTGCATTAGTAGCCAACTCTCCATTCCATGATGGGGACATTCTAGAATGTAGTCTTGGAAGCGCTCCCATGCTTCTAGAACGGATTCATCATTTTGTTGCTAAAAACTTGTAATCTTCCCACGGAGAGCATTGGTCTTGCCCATGGGAAAGAACTTAGCCAGGAAGTTTGTTGAGCAGAGTGCCCACGTAGTATTTGTCTCCTTTGTAGCATAGAACTACTGCTTCGCTCTTCCTAACAGTGAGAATGGGAAGAGATGAAGTAGTATAGCATCTCTAGGGACTCCTGATATGGTAAATGTGTTGCAAATCTCCAGGAAGTGTTGGAGATGAGCACTAGCATCTTCGTGTGCCTTCCCACAGAACTAGTTGGATTGCACCATGTTGATAAGTCCAGGCTTGAGCTCAAAGCTGCCGTCGATCTCTGCAGCAGGTCCAGTGCGGATGTTGACCATAGTGGGAGCTGAGAACTCGCGGATTGATTTGTTCGCCATGGCTTCGAACTCTGAAGACAAGTTCCGGTGATCTTCTTGATTAGATGAAGCTTCTTGCTGAAGTGTTGATGATCTCTTCTTGAGCTTGGCTCTTGTTTTTCTGAATAATGCTTTAGGATTGTCAACAAAATTTCCTGGAAGATGTCTTCTATTCATACATTACCCTGCATAAGATAAAATAGAAAAATATCGGGGTAAAACTGTATGAGAGAATAGATAAGCTCAATCATATATCCATTCCTGATTAGTAATCAACCTTCCCCGGCAACGGCGCCAAAAATGCTTGTTGGGTATTCTTAACATCATTACCAAAAGTAGACAGTTTTCTAATTCTAGTAACGGTGCCAAAAATGCTAAACCTATCCCTCATACCACTTAAGCCAAGTTGTCATCCCCAGCATGACATGAGAGACGCGGTATTGAAATATGCAATTGCTCTTCTAAATAAATAATGAATGGAATCTGCAAGCGCACAGATTAATACTGATGTAGCATTTTAACCGGGAAGTATTCCAGGTATCGTTATTTATATTTTTACCACTAGGAAGGGATTAGCAACCATCAATATTGATTATAGAATAGAATATGAGATTGAGTATCTATCATTGCATATATAATTGAGAACATTTATCTAACTCTTTCATACAGGGGTAAGTGTCACATAAAGGATATATAAAGTAATGAATCGTGACAAAGATAATTAGTCTGATGAGCATAACTTAGCCACATAATAAATATGATAAGCACCTCAATTAGATACTCTAGAAAGTCATTAGCATGGTATTAGAACGAACTACAAGAATATTTTCTAAGTTATTCTCAACTATATAGTCTAGCATTATCGTAGTTAGTGCAAGCATACTTAGCAATCATTGCGAGAAAAGACTATGCCCATGCATAGTGATTTTAGCAAGGTAAATGAGAAACATAGCAATCACTCCCCTGTAATAATATTGCTCTGCCAGCCCAATACACAAGAGGGGGACTATATAAGAATCAATGAAACTGTCACTATCACGAACTACCCCACGATCTGGCATATTGGGTACAATCGCAGATAAATACGGTATGAGCACCACGCCTACACAATATCTATCATTTACCCATGGATCCGATGGATAAACGCTATACGATCCTAAGCATGTATATAGATCAAATCTAACTAAGCCAAGTACATAACTATGATAAACTAAGAACAATATAATCTTGAATATAAACAAGTAGAGCAAAGTCATAAGCAATATATTGAAGTAGAACAAAGTCATATTCATAATATTGAAGAACAAAGATGATTAGAAGAACAATTAGAAGAACAATTAGAGAATTACCAAGAATCCTCTTGACAGATCCAGAAACCAATCGAAGATTGACTCCTTCTAGTTCTAATCCTATGTAGCTATGTTAATCTAGATGTTTAATTAATGTGGTGGCTCTAGGCTTGATCAGAGGTTTCTTCTCCCTTGAGGAATAATGAATTAGGGTTGAGAGGCTCTCTCCTCCAGGGGCTTGGGGGTCTGGTTTTATAGTCCCTTCAAGTGAATATGGGCCGTTGGATCAAACCGACATAGATTGAACGGTTATCCTTGATCCTTTAGGTCGGTGGAGATTAGTCCCAAAAGAGAGTCCTGATCCAACTCTGCAGGGGGGCGGGCGCCCAGGTCAACTGGGCGGGCGCCCAGTGCCTGGCCCCGTTCGACCTCCGCTTCCTTCCCGTGGCTTCTGGAGTCTTCTAGATGTAAGATAATTGCACGGCTGTTGACGGTGGATATATCATAGAAATCCACATACAAAACACCGTCAACATGCCTCGGTTGCAAGGGGAAACGACATGACATGAACATATTTTATCCATAACTAGTTCCACTTGTACTCTTAGCTTGTTTATGCAGGAACAACAAATTCAAGACATTATTTGACAAAGCCAACATCAGAATCATCAAGAGGAGATCGAGGGGACAACAGGTGACACCCTGGGCCCACAGGGAGGGGGTCGCCCGACCCCTCTTTGGTGGGACCCAGGTGTGCCACCTAGTCCACCGACATAAGGGACCCCTGTGGACACTGCTGGTGGGCCCAGAGGCCCAGAAGTGGGGTCGCCCGACCCCACATCAAAGGCGGTTCCAGGGTCGGTGGCCTCCCACCGACCTTCCCCACATGTCCCACATGTTGATTTACCCCTGCCGTTGATCAAATGGCGGTTGTGAGGTCGGTTTGATCCAAGGGTGGAGAGAAGATGTCACGCGGATCGATGACGTGGCGATGGAGTAACCCCTACTCCATCTCCCTCTATAAAAGGCAGCCTCCATCCTTCATTTCAAGTGTGCAATTCCAAGGCCAAGTGCATTACAAGTTCCAAGCATACAAGTAGAGTAGTAGTTAGTCTAGAGTGGGAGTTAGAGTCGAGTCGAGCGAAGCTCGGGGTCTCCGGAGTCGTCTTCTGGAGAGTCTGGTATAGCTCTTGTACCTTTCTACTTTTGTAAGACTTTCCTTTTATTAATATATTATTCTTACTTTACTTTACTGAGTTCTTACTTAGTGCAAGTCTTTTAGTCTTGTTGTGCATTTACTTTAGTAATATAGTTGTCTTAGTCAAGTTAGTGACCTGTAACCACTCCTGTGTGTGCATCATCGTCCTATCTTGTATAGGAGCTCTAGCTAGCTGCAACTAGTTAGAGTTGTAGGATTAAGTGTGAGCGTGGTGCTCATACTTAAGATTACCTTTGATTACCGCTGGCTTGAACGGAAAGTAGGAGCGCACTCCCTAGTAGGTGACAGATCGTGGGCGGCATTAGGTTCTCCTCACCTACAGGCTAGTTCTTAAAAGGTAAGGCGTCCATAAGCCCAATAGTCGCTTTCGGTAAGGGGTTAGGTGAAAAACCTTCTAAGCGTCTTACCAGCTCGGCTATCCCTCGCACACAGTTAGTAAGGCTCTAGCGTAGTTAAGGCAATTATCTATTAAAGTAAGTCACAGAAGTCAAGTTAGATACATAGGAGTCCTTTACTCGCTCGTTGTCCTCCCACCTAGCTAACTCTACCATTTACCTTTAGCATAGGACCTTGGATTCACCACTACCCTTCCTATTCGTTATTTACCACCCTTATTCACTAGTTGATACTAGATAACTCAAGGAATCTCATTCCCCTTTTTGTTAAACACACTT
Organism: Sorghum bicolor; assembly: GCF_000003195.3. Taxonomy (NCBI): domain Eukaryota; kingdom Viridiplantae; phylum Streptophyta; class Magnoliopsida; order Poales; family Poaceae; genus Sorghum; species Sorghum bicolor. The sequence goes on along the minus strand of NC_012870.2, from coordinate 29,529,032 downwards.
AGCCGCTTTCCCTTGGGAAAATATAAATTACGATACCTTGGAATACTCCTTGGTGAAGTGCTACAGCGGTACATTCTGTGCGCTTGCGGAATTATCCAATAGTAAATAGAGTTACCCTACCAGGGCACTTCTGGCGCCGTCGCCGATATCCGGTGGTTGCGTTAAGAAGTGTCAACAAGCATTTCTGGCGCCGTTGCCGGGGAGAGTGTCTGTCTAAGAGTTTTAACAAAAAGAGAATCCAGAGTTTGCTAGTTATCAAGTAGTGATAGGGATAACCCATCACTTGTCTTGTCTTCCTTTATTGTGAAGCCTGACAGTGTATGAGCGGTTTCCAATTGCCGTCAAACTTCGTTGAAGATCCTGAGCAACTGTTGAGGAGAACTAGACGTCGTCAAGTTCCACCTCAAAGGTTCATCTCGAACCTGAATCCGTTAGAGGAAGGAGTATCTGCACCGGTTATCAAAGAAGCTATGGCCCAGAAGAGCATCTCTGAGTACTCTGCGCCGTCGGCTGACAATGTCGCCACGGGTCCGCAGCTTAACTTGGGGGATGCGACTTTTGAGTTGAAGCCTGCGCTTATCAATATGGTGCAAGCTAATCCCTTCTGTGGAAAGCCACACGAGGATGCCAATGCCCATCTCCAACACTTCTTGGAGGTGTGCGGCACCTTCACCATCAAGAATGTCGCCGCAGACGCCATCCGTCTTCGCCTCTTCCCATTCTCGTTATTGGGGAAGGCGAAGCAATGGTTCTACGCCAACAAGGGTGAAGTGACCACGTGGGAGAGGTGCGCCAATGCATTTCTCAAGAAGTTCTTTCCGATGGGCAAGACCAGCGCCCTTCGTGGAAAGATTTCCAGCTTCCAACAGCAAGCGGATGAGACGATTCCCAAAGCATGGGAACGTCTGCAGGAGTACATTCGCGCCTGTCCTCATCATGGGATAGAGGAGTGGCTCCTAATCCAAGGTTTCTTCCATGGCCTGACCGGTTTGGCCCGTAGTCACCTTGATGCTGCCGCTGGAGGAGCATTCTTGCAACACAATGTCAAGGATTCCAAGGACCTCATTGAAAAGATGGTTATAAACCAAGGATGGAATGAGGAACGCCTCCAACCCAAGAGAAGAGGTGTCCATGCCTTGAATGAGGTGGACATGCTCTCTGCTAAGATGGACCTCTTAATGAAGAAGATGGAAGAAAGTTCCAAGCAAGAGACCATTCAACCTTACGCCACTGCACGGGCCATTGAATCTGATTCATGGTGCGAAGTGTGCGGAGGAGATGATCATTCGGGAAACAATTGTCCCGAAACAAAGGAGGAAGTGAGCTTCATCAACAACAACAACAATGGGTACCGGCCCCAACAACAGCAATGGAACTCGCGCCCCTTCTACCAAGGTAATCAAGGTAATGGTTACAATCAAAATTTCAATAATTCTTTTGGTAACCAACCTTCTCTTAGAGATCTTGTCTTAGGCCAATCTAAAATCAATGATAGCATTAACAAGAAAATGATGGCTAATGATAAGATCCTTGAAAACTTAAGTGAAAAGTTGGATAGCTTTAACTCTGCTATGAAAAATCAGTTGAGCTTTAACAAAATGCTAGAAACACAATTAGCTCAATTAGCAGCAGCTGTCCCATCCTTCGAGCAAGGTAAGATCCCAGGGAAACCTGAGGACCCAATTGAAGGAGTTAAACTAGTTACTACGAGGTTCGGTAAGCCTCCGATACAATCCAACTGGAGCTATCTTCTGGATTCGCCCTTCATCACCAAGAAGGACGACCCAGGCCTGCCGACCATCACCTGTGAGATCGGACCGCAAATCTTCCACAACGCCTTCTGCGACCTTGGATCGGGTGTCAACATCATGGCCAAGGTAACTTATGATAATTTGCTAGGGGGGCCTTTGCACCCCACATTTGTTCGTTTGCAGATGGCAGATCAGACGATCAGGTTCCCTGAGGGGTTGGCAAGGGACATACTGGTAAAAGTTCAAGACGACTACGTCCCTGCCGACTTCATCATTCTAGATATGGGATCCAATAATGATGTCTCGATCATCTTGGGAAGGCCATTCCTCAACACGGTCAATGCAGTCATCTATGTGGGGTCCGGCCAGATTCACCTCCAATTCCCAGGATGGAAGGTAAAATGTCCATTCAATGGTTATAAAGCTAACATGCAGGTGAAGGACAAAGAACCTCCGACTAAGCCCCGCCACATCCGAAGCCGAAGGGACAAGAGAGGTAAGTCGGCCAAAAGGGCCGAAAAGAAAGAAGAGGAACCCGCTGAACCAAAAATCAATACCAAGCAAGTATGGCGGGAGAAAGAGGTGCAATCAAGGTCCACGTCTCCGGGACCATCTGATGCACCCGAAGAATGAACAAGATGGAGAGGTCCTGCTCTACGGACCTAAAACATGGAGCCCTTGCTGATAAGGTAAATCAGTAGTTATCCCATATTTATTTTCTGCATTTCAATTTCTACTATTCACTTTTCAATTGCATTCTTACTTTGAATTTTGCATATCTTATTTCGACAAAATGTTTAGCCATAATAAATAAAATCTTGAGAATAACTTGTCATAAAAATTTGAGCTGCTGGAGCTCCCAAAGGGGGGTCGCCCGACCCCACCTTGGGGCCCACTTCACCACATTTCAACCTTGCTAGTCATAGAGGTTCCAACCCAGCACTTGGATGCTCTGGGAGCTCCAATGTGGGGGTCGGCCGACCCCCATATTGGCCCCACTTGCCTCCTGCTGGCCACCATTTGAATCACAATGGAGTCCTATGCTTGTAACACTAGCTAAAGTTTGAAAAAGAGTGGTCCCTTGATCCTTTACTTTAGTCATAAGATGCTCCTTTCATCTTTGATTCTTTTGGGACCACTCCATTAGCTTAAATTCTGCAAAGTGGTCACCTAGGCATGCTTGAGTGCTCCCATGGTCCATAGGAATCACTTTAGACATGTCTCCACTTTTGCCATTCATCTTTTACCTTTCACCAAGCACTAAAACAGGGAATCTCAGAAACAATTTGAAAACTTTTGGTACACACCTAGCCTTTACTTTTCCAGACAATCAATGACACAATGTTTAAAGTGGAGGAGGGGCTAGGATGGGGGTCGGCCGACCCCCATTTTGGGCCAGCTCTGCAAAATCTTGAAAGCATGCAGAATGGTTCCCTGTATAAAGCTAAACTCAAATTCAAAGTGCTTCTAGGGGGGGTCGGCCGACCCCTATATTGTGGGTCCACTACTTGCCTTTCTCCCCCTATAAATACCACAGCATTGTGAGCTCAACTCCACACCCAAAACCACCAGAACCATTTCGAGCTCACAATCCTTTCTCTTCTCTCTTTGTTACAAGCCATTTCTCAAGTTTAGTTTAGAAATAGTCATCAAAAAAAAAACCCAAAAGATTCCCCTTGCATAGTAGTAGTAGTAGGAGCTTGGTTTGCCTCACTTGTGTAGGAGGATGAAGAAGCATATCTTCGGCAAGTTCAAGAAAGCAAAGGGTGAGAGCTCTTCTCAAGGCTCTCACCATGCTCATGGAAGGGAGGAAGAAGAAGGTTACCATGGGATGGTACCCTACGAGCCTCCATCAAGGATGAGAGAGCCCGAGAGCGGCCTCATGTTAAGCCAAGAAGAGTTGCAAAGGTACTACATCATCCGAGAGGGTCTCTTCCTACACACTAGCATCATCGATCCGGACCTTTTGGCCCGCACAGGTATGGATGTTGAATTCGATAAGGTGTTTAGAGCAATTGGTTGGAGTAGTTTTTGGCAAGTGCCTGAATTTGGAAAAGAATTGCTTGCTAAGGAATTTCTATGCACCCTAAAACTCACAAATAATGGAATATCTTTTCGCATGTGTGAGCAAGAACATCAATTAAATTGGAGTTTGCTAAACACTGCTTTAGGGTGTGAACATGAATGTGAACTTGATCTAGATCATGCCACTAGAATGTTCGATAAATTTAGATTCTGGAAAGCAATTTCTGGCTCTAATGATTGTTCAAATCCTACTCCCATTGAAATCCATAATCCAACCTTGCGCTTTCTTCACTTCTGGATCATGTGCACTCTATATCCTGGCATGGGAACTGATACTTTAATTGATGATGAACTTAAAATTCTCTATGCCATGGTTAGTAAAATCAAGGTCTCCCCTGTGAAACTGCTAGTGAACTATTGGCTTAACTCTATTGAGTATGGGAAGCCCATCTATTTCACATCCTTTATTACTCGAATAGCCGATACTTTTGGATTACTTGAATCACATTATTTTGAAGACATTGGCTATGTTAGAGGAGTGGTAGATGAGAACTTCTTCATCAATGCTAACATGCTCATAAAAGATCCAAATGGTGAACTTAAAATGATTTATCCGGGCTATACAACCGAAATTCCTCTCCCATGTGCGAGGCGCCGGTTGTATGGGGTCCGCACACTTACCATTAGACTAGCCCGAGTGGCAAGTCCAGATGTTGCAGGGACACGCAGGGTGACAAGAAGGATGATGCAAGCCGCCCAGATGGAGCAAGGAGGATCCTCGCACCATGACGTTGAAGAGGGCGATGAAGCGATGTCAGTGGATGCTTCAGACTCCATGGGTCTACCTCCACAACGCACTCCACGCCCAAGGGACAGGGCTAGGCGTCACCAGCCCACAGGTATGGACAGTCTCATTAATGACATGGGCGAATTGCAGATTGGGCAAGAAGCAACATTGCAACTGGCGTTACAAAACGGCCAACATATCCGACGTGTGCGAGAGGAAGACGCACAACGCTGGGCTGGATGGTACCAAAATTTCCCGCCACCACAGTGAGCGAAGATCTAGCTTGGGGGAGATCCTCTCCCCCACTAAGGTAAGTATTCTATCCTATTTATGCATTTTATCATTCTTACTTAAAAAAAATAAATAAATATTTATTAGCATTTCCCTTTAGCATATATGCTTCATGTATGTTTATATCCCTCATGGAAATTATGACTAGTTGCTTGTTAATGTTTCTCTAGTGCCTAGTATACAACTTAGTATTTCTCTAAGTATGGATCACTTAGCTCACTTAAACTGCCATGAACCTAAAAACTTTGTGGGTTGCAAGTGCTAGAACTAAGTCTAAGTTGTTGTGGGACATGAGATAGTAAGACAAGAGCTACTATAATATTTTTCTAAGCATGCATGATTATCAGAGATTTATTCTTAAAATGATCAAAACCTTAATTGTTCCTCAATGGTGATGAATTCCTACCACAGCCATATCTACTTTACATAATTGCAACCTTTCCACATAAGCTATTTGCTTTGTGTTGAGTGTCGTCAAGTCTTGTTGACCCTTGTTAAGAGACTTTTCATGCTCCTAAGATCAAGATCACGTACACACCACATATATATATGCTGCTTCTACACTGGAAGTACGCAACCACATGTATTTCGCATCCACTAAATAGGTTGCTCCATACTCTAAATGTTAGAACATCTCTCTAAGCATTATTTGGTAAATGAGACATCAAAAGGCTAGGCAAAATGAAATAAAAAGATGGACATGTGCAAGTCCACAGAAAAAGAAAATTGAGCACATGAAAGCTCATATATATAAAAAAAAAGAAAAAAAATGCTAGCCATGTCTCAATACATAGAGAGTCTATCAAATAAAGGAGCAACCTAGTCCACCATATATCACACTTGCACATCTTGATCTGGGAGTATGACACTTCTCTTCAAGGACCCGAGCTTTGACTTCGCAATACATGCAAAGTAAGTATGCTATCTCCTTTCATCCCTACCTTGAACTCCACATAAGCCTTTTAGAAATAGGATGAAATAGAGAAGGCAACTCTTACCATATGCCTTGGTGAGGAATCATACACCATTTGAGTGACATGAGAGAACCATAAGAGGAACATTTAAGCTTTCTTTTGAAAATATCACAAAACCTCTGATATGAAACTTGCTAAGAATGAGAAAGTTAGTGCTCAAGTCAAACTGTTCTGTCTCTCAACCACCTAAGACAAAGGAAAAGCCATAAGCCCCATAAGGGACTAAGGTAATAGGGGTAAGTTTACATAGCTAAATTTTTCATGCAAAGAGAAGAACTTTGTTGTACACATGGTACTCTTGAAATGTGAACATAGTAACAATACCTGATCCACCGAGGCTAAGTTTGATTGTTTGCTCGGGACGAGCAAAGGTTAAGCTTGGGGGATCTTGTTGACGGTGGATATATCATAGAAATCCACATACAAAACACCGTCAACATGCCTCAGTTGCAAGGGGAAACGACATGACATGAACATATTTTATCCATAACTAGTTCCACTTGTACTCTTAGCTTGTTTATGCAGGAACAACAAATTCAAGACATTATTTGACAAAGCCAACATCAGAATCATCAAGAGGAGATCGAGGGGACAACAGGTGACACCCTGGGCCCACAGGGAGGGGGTCGCCCGACCCCTCTTTGGTGGGACCCAGGTGTGCCACCTAGTCCACCGACATAAGGGACCCCTGTGGACACTGCTGGTGGGCCCAGAGGCCCAGAAGTGGGGTCGCCCGACCCCACATCAAAGGCGGTTCCAGGGTCGGTGGCCTCCCACCGACCTTCCCCACATGTCCCACATGTTGATTTACCCCTGCCGTTGATCAAATGGCGGTTGTGAGGTCGGTTTGATCCAAGGGTGGAGAGAAGATGTCACGCGGATCGATGACGTGGCGATGGAGTAACCCCTACTCCATCTCCCTCTATAAAAGGCAGCCTCCATCCTTCATTTCAAGTGTGCAATTCCAAGGCCAAGTGCATTACAAGTTCCAAGCATACAAGTAGAGTAGTAGTTAGTCTAGAGTGGGAGTTAGAGTCGAGTCGAGCGAAGCTCGGGGTCTCCGGAGTCGTCTTCTGGAGAGTCTGGTATAGCTCTTGTACCTTTCTACTTTTGTAAGACTTTCCTTTTATTAATATATTATTCTTACTTTACTTTACTGAGTTCTTACTTAGTGCAAGTCTTTTAGTCTTGTTGTGCATTTACTTTAGTAATATAGTTGTCTTAGTGAAGTTAGTGACCTGTAACCACTCCTGTGTGTGCATCATCGTCCTATCTTGTATAGGAGCTCTAGCTAGCTGCAACTAGTTAGAGTTGTAGGATTAAGTGTGAGCGTGGTGCTCATACTGAAGATTACCTTTGATTACCGCTGGCTTGAACGGAAAGTAGGAGCGCACTCCCTAGTAGGTGACAGATCGTGGGCGGCATTAGGTTCTCCTCACGTACAGGCTAGTTCTTAAAAGGTAAGGCGTCCATAAGCCCAATAGTCGCTTTTGGTAAGGGGTTAGGTGAAAAACCTTCTAAGCGTCTTACCAGCTCGGCTATCCCTCGCACACAGTTAGTAAGGCTCTAGCGTAGTTAAGGCAATTATCTATTAAAGTAAGTCACAGAAGTCAAGTTAGATACATAGGAGTCCTTTACTCGCTCGTTGTCCTCCCACCTAGCTAACTCTACCATTTACCTTTAGCATAGGACCTTGGATTCACCACTACCCTTCCTATTCATTATTTACCACCCTTATTCACTAGTTGATACTAGATAACTCAAGGAATCTCATTCCCCTTTTTGTTAAACACACTTAGCCGCTTTCCCTTGGGAAAATATAAATTACGATACCTTGGAATACTCCTTGGTGAAGTGCTACAGTGGTACATTCTGTGCGCTTGCGGAATTATCCAATAGTAAATAGAGTTACCCTACCAGGGCACTTCTGGCGCCGTCGCCGATATCCGGTGGTTGCGTTAAGAAGTGTCAACAGCGGCACGTTGATATCTCTATGTAATCCCGACGTGTGGGCCTTTCTTCCGTATTCCCTGATAACCCCCTGCAGAAATAGACAAACACCAAAACTCATATAATTCTGTCAGATAAAACCCTAAGTCTGGATGTTAATTTCGTTTGGATCCTTTTCTTTGTTTATTTGATAATTAAATTTGATACTTAAGGACCGTCAACACTCCACTAGTAGGGTGTTACTTTCTAGGTAGTCGTAAGAAAGTAACTTGGGTAATGAATATTAAGTTGCTGGTTGATCGGTGTGCCATGGCTATGGGCACGACTGCCGAGCGCCCTGGCCAAAACTTACGAGTGGCATCCTATTAGCTGGACCCTGTGAAAGGTCTCATAGTGAGACCCTGCCTGCTCACCTTGGTAGTGTTTTGGGGTGTCGCGACCTTAGGCAAATGGGAATCATGACTTGGAGTGAAAGTGCACACCTCTGTAGAGTGTAAAACTAATATATTAGCCGTGCTCACGGTCATGAGTGGCCCAGACTCTCACATGATGAGAAAATTGGAATCACATGATACTTGGAGATGGAACTTGTTTGAGGTTGCTACCTCGTGCTTTGGTGGAATGGCTAGGATAGTCTCATAAAAGATGCTAATAATTACTAGGATAGTCTCATAAAATATGCTAATAATTACTTACAATAAATAAGGGTTTGGGTTTTTTCTACTCACTAATAGTAATAGGTAGTTTTAATTAAAAGTGATCAACTAAAATGCTACCGCAGTCAAACCATGTCAGCTATTACCTTGTTTAAGCTTTGCATGTCATTACTTTACGTCTGTGCTTGCTGAGTTCGACATGAACTCATCCTTGCTATAATCATTAAAGGTTGCTCAGATGATCAAGATAACAACTTCAACTTTCCCGAGGATTACCCTAAGTCGCCTGGTTGTTAGGCTCATGTGTTCCTGCCGTCGACCTTCCTGTGGCAAGGTGGTCCTGCTTCGTTGGCATTATTAGTTTCCCCTTTTTTTATGAAATAATTTAGCTTGAGTTTCCATTCGCACTTTGATCCAAGGCTTGTAATAATGTTACTTGTATACTCATTTATGTTATTTGTTTAAACACTATGTTTTATACCATTGATGATGTCGACTCATGTGTGTGAATTTGAGATCTTGGCGCACATGTGATTGGCACCCGAATGCTCTCTTACATCCGGGTGTGACAATTACATTGAGTGTAGCCCATACCACAAACTGCTCTCTAAAATCTATCAAACCACGCCCGAGGTGATTGCTTTAATCCATAGAGTGATTTTTAAGTCTACACACCTTCCCAACAATTTGTCTATTTGCAAACCCTGGTGGGATTTCCATATAAACTTCTTCTTGCAAGTCACCATGAAGAAATGCATTCTTTACATCCATCTGATATAGAGGCCAACCGAAGTTTACTTCACAGGAGATAAAAGCCCTTACAGTACCCATCTTTGTCATGGGAGCAAAGGTTTCATCATAATCAATGCCATATGTTTGACTATAACCTTTCGTAACTAACCTTGCCTTATATCTGTCCACCTCTCCTTTTGGACTTTGCTTCATAGTGAAGACCCACTTGCAGCCCATAGCCTTTTTCCCTTTTGGAGACCAGTTCCCAAGTCTTATTCTTCTGAAGAGCATGCATCTCTTCTCTCATTGCTGCATTCTAGTTAGGATCCTGTTTTGCACACTTCCAGTTCCTTGGAATAGGCACTGTTTGTAAAGATGCAACAAATGCTCTATATGCAGGTGAAAGGTGAGAGTATGAGAGAAAGTTGGCAATGTCATGATCTGTACTAGGATATTCAAATCCATAGCGAACATGAGGTTTTCCAAAATTAGATCTAGTATCTCTATGTTGTGCAGGAGGTAACTCTACATGCTCAGGAGTAGGAGAAACATTACCACTTGGCCCCGATTGGGTCAAAGGTCTCAATGGAGAGAAGTCCGAGGAGAGATTTGGGACTGTTGAGATAGGCTGTTGTGACTGTAGTGCGCCAACTTGCTCCCCCTAACTCCTAAATCGCCTCCTTCGATACACTATTAGCTCTTTTACAACTATTTTCTCCCCTGACTCCTGAACTATCTCCTTTGATTCTCAACACTATCCTCTATTTCTCTATTCTTTGTTCTATTCTCTATTAAACATGGGTTCATCCCAATAGCTTCACTCCCTTCAGCAACCACCACCTCACTCTCATCGTGAATCATCTCTCCATTCTCATGGCAGCCACTTCTCATACTCTCAACACTATCATGATCCACCACCTCCTCATCCATTGGACATGGGATAGCACCAACAATTACCTCCTTTTGAGTAGTTCCTTCATTCTCCCCCACTCTTCTACCACTCTCAATGACTGAAGAGAATTCTTCCAACAACGGATCAAGGTCCCATGGTTTTGTATAGTATGGTTCAAACTCACGAAACATCATATCCATACTCATAAATAATTTTATTCCAATAGGTTCTCAACACTTGTAGCCCATTTGTTTAGAGGAATATCCCACGAAGACACACTTTACGGCTCGAGGATATAACTGAAGGTCTATAGTCCCTAACAAAGCAAACACATCCAAATACCTTAGGGGGTACCTTAGATTCCCATTGTCCCAATAAAAGTTCAACCGGAGATTTCATGCCAAGAATCCTAGAAGGTATATGATTAACCAAATATGCTACTGTCAGCACTGCCTCACTCTAGAGGTACTTAGGCACATTCATCTGAAACATCAACGACCTTGCTACCTCCAACAGATGCCTATTCTTCCTCTCAGCCACACCATTTTGTGATGGCATATTAGGACATGTGGTTTGATGAATGATCCCCTAACTTGAGAGGTATGCCCCCAAATTCATTATTTACATACTCCTTTCCATTATCAGTTTGGATAATTCTAATCTTGGCACTAAATTGATTGACAACTAGGTTGTGAAAGTCTTGGAAACATCAAAGAACCTCATGCTTGCCCCTCAGCATGTATACCCATGTCATACGTGTATGGCAGTCAATGAAGGTGACAAACCATTTATACCCACTCAACGACATAACTAAGCAGGGACCCCAAACATCATAATATATTTACATAAAGGGTTCACAACTACGAAGACCAGTACTAGGATAGATTGACCTTGTATGCTTCCCAAGTTCACATGCATCACACACAAGTTTGTTTTTGTCCACACCCTTAAACATAGCAGGATAGAATTTATTCAGACTTTAAAAAGGCACATGTCCTAACCGACAATGAAGCAAGTAGATCTCCTTCTCCTGTGCTCCAATAGCTACCGTCAATGTTGACTGCTCCTGGTTGATGTACCACAACCCATTACGCCTGACTCTAGTCCCAATCACTCTCTCCGTCCTTTTCACCTAAAAAATATAGAATTTTTCATCAAATGTAACTATGCATTTAAACTGATCAACAAGTGAGCTAATAGAGAGGAGATTGACTAGGAAAGAAGGAACATGCAAGACAGAGGATAAGTGAAGAGATGGAGTGCACTCTATAGATCCTACACCATGAATGGGTTCAGAAGTACCATCAGCAGTTTGAATGGTCTCAGATAGGAATGTGGGGTATATGTTCTAAAGGAACCTGATATGTCAGTGGCAAGTTTAGAAGCTCCTGAATCAATGACCATTCTATGTTATGCCTATGTTGACGGTCCTTAAGTATCAAATTTAATTATCAAATAAACAAAGAAAAGGATCCAAATGAAATCAACATCTAGACTTAGGGTTTTATCTGACAGAATTCCATGAGTTTTGGTGTTTGTCTATTTCTGCAGGGGGTTATCAGGAAATATGAAAGAAAGGCCCACACGTCGGGTTTACATTGAGATATTAACGTGCCGCGCAATTTTCTACCATCTAGAAGACTCCAGAAGCCACGGGAACGAACGGGCGGCCGATCGGGCCCGGGGGCAGGGCGCCCGCCCAAGTCCCTTGGGTGCCCGCCCAGCTACAGTAACCAATCAGCTTCAACTTCGCGGATCATGCTCCTGTTGACACCGTTTTTGGACACGCGTCCAGAATGGCAGGATAAGGTGGCAGTGTGTTGTTTACAGGATGAATTGCCGATGAAGATGGTTGCCGATGAAGGAGAGGTTGGACATGACTAGGTCTGCAGGCAGTGATGTGTTTATGCCGATGGTTATAATGGGGGAGTCTGCCGATGATACGGAGGGGGAGTCCGGAAACTGCTGATCGGTTTATGGAAGGATTTCAGCTTGTCACGGGGGATAGCTTTGTTATTTCCTTGTTTATTTAAGTCGTTTTGTATACGGATTCCGTGTAATTTAGAATTCGAGTTCTAGTCGTGTTTAGTTGTAGCTCTTTTAGCAGGGTATAAATATGAACCCTAGGGCCTTGTAATGGGACATCTATCAATCAATCGAACACACGTTTTACTCATATATTCCAGCATCTACTTTTCGACGACTTCGTCATACTTTTTCTTTTTTACTACGAGTTCTTAGGAATTCGTCGACTTAAGCTCGGCGTATTCTCGAGTTCCGCGTGAGTACCTCTTAGCCGTGACATCCGGGCGCATCGCTGTTGTCAGGACTAAATTATTCGAGTTACCACCTTTGCCGATAGTAAGGTCAAATCGGCTGGCACGCCTTAACGTTTGAATCGGGTATTAGCCCTTTGTGTTTGCAGATCAGTTTTGCACCAACACATCTTTTGGCACGCCCAGTGGGACCAGATTCAAGATCAACATGTCGATCTCTGACTTCGATCAGGAGAACGTCATCCCCGTGACGGAGGCCAATCTCAAGGATGAGCAGAAGCAAGCCATTGCCCAAGCTATGGAGGAGTACAGGCTGCAATGTTTGAAGTCCTTCAGTATAAGTAGGAGTGGCGAAGTGATCCAGAAAGATGCTCTGCCGACGCCACGGCAGGTTACTTTCGAAGCCAATCCGGGCAAGCTCCAAGATATGGTTGACAGTGCTATCAACCGTGCTTTGATCAACCAAGCTGGTGTACTCTCTAACACGGTTTTCAATGCCGTAGCAAGGACTTTCAAGGAAGGACAGATCCCTCCAGATTTTGTGGGCCCTACTCATCATCAACCAACAGCACCAGAGGTTACGGCTCCATCGGCTGCTTTGACGGCTGCAAGTGCACAATCTGTCGTCCCTCCAAGTACATCGGGAGCTACTGGTGCACTATCTGTGCCGATGACAACCAACCCACAGACTTCAAGTGGGCAGAATAAACTGACAACAGATATGTTGGCATCGGCAATGTCAGGGTTGACTCTTCCTCCCAACTGGTGGGGTTACGGTATGCCTCCAGAATTAACACCGGGTACATCACAGATAACTGACACGAGGGGCAAGGCTACTGTGGCATCGGCGCCTCCCAATGCGCCGTGGAACCAGAGTCCTCGGTATACCACAACTACTACTGCAAGGCCTCACACTGGGAATCCTCAAGATTCGATGTTTCAGATGCCTAATGCATCGGCAGATTCAATGCTGATGCAACAGAGGTCTATGGCCCAGTCGGGGTATGTCAATTCAATGATGGTACCCAATTACCAATCATCGGCAGCGCCTATGCCGATGAACGCTAATAATGGATGGCTTGGACAGCAAGTCTTTCCACAATCGCCCCAGTAGAGTTACCAGACTACAGGGTTCCAGCAAGGACAGGTCTATCCCGGGTTCCAAGGTCAGGGGATTCCCAACCAGCCAATGAATTTCGGACAGCAACTCGTGGGACAGCAAATCGGTGGACAGCAGTTTGGTGGTCCGCAGATTGGAGGACAGATGATCAATCCAATGTTCCGTGCAGATCACGTCCCGAACAGACACGTGGAGGTTCGCCACCAAGTGTCGGACCCGCAGCCGCCTCATCGGCAGGATGCCGATGCTTATTGGGCCGATAAGATTGCTGAAGTAATGAGGGAACAATTTGGCATAAAACCCAAAGTCAACACTTACTCTTATCGGACACCGTATCCTCCCGCATATGATTTGATCCCGCTTCCACATCGGTACAAGGTACCAGATTTTACCAAATTCTCCGGGCAGGATGACACGTCAACCATGGAGCATGTCAACAGGTTCATCATTCAATGCGGAGAAGCTATTAACAGGGACGAATTGAGGGTTCGTCTATTTTCGTCGTCATTATCTGGATCGGCCTTTACCTGGTTTATATCACTACCTCCTAACTCAGTGATTACTTGGGCCGATCTGGAGAAACAATTCCACAAGTACTTCTTTTCTGGAGTTCATGAGAAGAAGATCACCGATTTGGTCAAATTGAGACAGCGCAATGATGAATCGGTTGAAGGTTTCATGCAGAGGATATGGGAAGTTAAGAATAAATGCTATAGTCTGGTTCTAGATGATCGGCAGCTAGCCGATTTGGCTTTCCAGGGTTTGTTGCCACACATCAGGGATAAGTATGCCTCTCAGGAGTTTGAAAGCTTAAGTCATTTAGTACAGAGGATTTCCGATCAAGACATCAGGCCTTTTGAGCCCAAAAGAGCATGGAACAAGAAGGTGTCGTTTGTTGATGAAGCAACAAGCTCAGATTCTGATGAAGAACCAGTAATCGGCTTGGCAGAGTGGGTGAAGAACAAGAAGCCGATGTCTTGTCCTTTGGGCAAAAGGAACCAGAAAAGTTCGCTTTCAACACTGCTAAGGCCGATAAGATATTTGATTTTCTACTCCAGGAAGGTCAGATCAAACTGTCTCCTAATCACATGATCCCATCGGCAGAGGAGTTGAAGAGGATGAAATATTGCAAGTGGCATAATGCAACTTCTCATGACACCAATGACTGCAAAGTTTTCAGACAGCAGCTGCAATCGGCAATAGAGTCTGGGAGAATTAAATTTGACAGTTCCAAGACTTAGAAGCCGATGAAGATAGACCAACATCCTTTCCCGACAAACATGTTGGATGCAAAGGGGAAGGCCAAGGTCTTAACGTCGGAAGCAGCTGAGAAAAGTGCATTGGTAGATCCTCAACATTAGATTACTACTGCCGATGCAAAGAGTAAAGGCTTGGTCCAGGAAGGGACTAATTCGGGTAGGCCTCCTCGGTCCGGCATCGTTATAACTCATAGAAGGCCTCGAGAGAATTGGCAGCAACAGGAAGATCGATATTGGCGCCAACGAGAGGATTATCGACGGGAGGAAGAAAGACGCCGACAGGAGTGGAATCGGCATAGAGATCATTGGAATTGTCCGTTCTTCATCCATTGTTGGGAGGAAAATATCAAGCTTCCCACTGTCGGAGACTACCCTGAGTGCAACGGTTATGATCGGTACGACAGGACCGATCGGCGTTATCATGATGATGATCGGCGATTTAATGGGCCAATCAGAGCAAGGGCGTCAGTTCATGATCGGCTGGGGGGCAGGCTTAGCGTGCACGATAGGCTTGGTGATCGTGTCCAATATTTTCCCAGGAACCAGGAAGAGCTCAAGGAGATGGCTAATGCGCGAGTTCCCGATGAATTCATATTTTGCAGGGATGCTAACATGCATCGTATGGAGTCAAGGGAGAACCGACGCCCGGTAGCAAGGCAAAAGCCACTCCCTCCATGGTGTCCTGAAGGGTTAACCAAGACACAGAAAAGGAGATTGCAACGTGAAAGGCAAGAGGGGCTAAGCAAAGGCGAGAACTCTGGAAGTCAGCAGCCATCAGACACTAAGAGGGAAGGTCCATCGGCAGGAGTCAACATGGTCTTTATGTTGCCGATGGAGTTTCTTGCACCATCCAGTGATGATGAGTTAGAGTTTTCCGATCAGATAGCTCAGCTGGCTCTGGATCCTATGACAGCTATCTTTGAGAAACCTACCGATGATGAAAGACAGCATCTCAAAGCTCTGTTCGTCAAAGGAAGGGTTGATGGGCAGCCAATGACCAAGATCCTAGTTGATGGTGGCGCTGCTATTAATATTATGCCCTATGCAGTATATCGGAAGCTTGGGAAAGGGGATCAGGATTTGACCAAGACCGATATGATGCTCAAAGACTTTGAAGGAAACGTGTCTCCAGTCAAGGGGGCAATATGTGTGGAGTTGACCATCGGCAGCAAAACCTTGCCGACAACTTTCTTCATGATTAGTGGAACGGGTGCTTACAACTTATTGTTGGGAAGAGATTGGATTCATGCCAATTGTTGCATCCCATCTACAATGCACCAATGCTTGGTTCAGTGGGTAGGTGACAAGATTGAGATTGTCTCGGGAGATTCTTGTTACGTCATTGCGTCGGCAGAAGCGGATACCTATGAGAGGACTAGGTGCATTTCAGGAGAAGTCTGGGAGAAAGATTTTCTCAAGGTTGCCGATTACGAGATTTCACCGATCCAAGCAGTCGGTTCTGACGACGGTTTTTAATGGATAGATTCACCGATGATGGAAAATTAGGCCAGGGATTCACATCGGCCGATGATTTGGTAGAAGTAGATATAGGTAGTGGTGATAAGCCTAGACCTACTTTTATTAGTGCTAAATTAGATCATGAGTGTAAGCAACAATTA
This sequence comes from Sorghum bicolor, assembly GCF_000003195.3. Lineage (NCBI taxonomy): Eukaryota > Viridiplantae > Streptophyta > Magnoliopsida > Poales > Poaceae > Sorghum > Sorghum bicolor. Next base: position 29,512,700 of record NC_012870.2, on the reverse strand, counting down.
ACTAATTTGTTAAAGGAATATAAAGATTGCTTTGCTTGGGATTATACCGAGATGCCTGGTTTAGACCGATCAATTGTTGAACATCGGTTACCCATCAAGTCTGGATTTCGGCCATATCAGCAACTAGCTCGCCGATGTAATCCTAAAATTCTACCTGATATTAAGGCCGAAATCACCAAACTCATTGAAGCTAAGTTTATTCGGCAGTGTCGGTATGCCGAGTGGATTTCCAATGTCGTTCCGGTTTACAAGAAAAACGGGAAGCTTCGGGTGTGCATTGATTTCAGGAATCTCAATAAAGCTACGCCAATGGATGGATACCCAATGCCTGTTGCCGATCTGCTGGTTGACGTTGCGGCTGGTCATCGGATCATTAGCTTTATGGATGGTAATGCGGGATACAATCAAATATTCATGGCAGAGGAAGATATTCCAAAAACCGCATTCAGGTGTCCTGGTCATGTTGGGTTATTTGAATGGATAGTCATGACCTTTGGGTTGAAGAATGCTGGTGCTACTTATCAAAGGGCCATGAATTTTATATTTCATGAGTTCATCGGCAAGCTGGTAGAGATCTATATTGATGATGTGGTGGTTAAATCTGGGATTTCTCAAAACATCTTGCCGACTTACAAAAAGTGTTAGAGTGCACAAGGAAGCATGGATTGAAGATGAATCTCAATAAGTGTGCATTTGGTGTATCGGCAGGGCAGTTTCTTGGTTTCATGGTACATCAAAGGGGGATTGAAATTAGTCGAAGATCTATTGATGCCATCAATAAGATAGTGGCCCCTACCAACAAGACTGAGCTCCAGTCCTTGATCGGCAAGGTAAATTTTATCAGGAGATTTATATCTAATCTGTCTGGTAAGATTCGTGCTTTCAGTCCTCTTCTTAAATTGAAAGCCGATCAAGAATTTATTTGGGGAGAAGAACAGCAGTTGGCTCTGGATGAAATCAAGAAGTATCTAGTGAATCCTCCAGTTCTAGTTCCACCTCAACAGGGAAAGCCCTTCAGATTGTATTTGTCTACCGATGGAACGGTTATCGGTTCAGCTTTAGTTCAAGAATTTGAAGGGAAAGAGAGGGTAATTTATTACTTGAGTAGGAGGTTGATTGATGCTGAAACCAGGTATTCGGCCATTGAGAAATTATGCTTATGCTTATATTTTTCATGTATCAAATTGAGGCATTACCTGCTATCGGCCGAATGCACTGTTGTTTGCAAAGACGACGTGGTCCGGTACATGCTATCCATGCCGATTATGAGTGGCAGGATCGGTAAATGGATTTTAGCGCTGTCGGAGTTCGATCGGCGTTACGAATCGGCTAAGGCAGTCAAAGGGCAGATTATGGCCGATTTTGTGACTCAGCATTGTGGTGTAGTAGAAGCCTTGGAAATTGTACCCTGGACGCTTTTCTTTGATGGATCTATATGTGACCGGGGGGTAGGAATCGACATTATATTAGTTTCCCCTAAGGGGAGGAAGTATGAATTTTCCTTGCCGATTGTTGCTACATCAACAAATAATCAGGCTGAGTATCAGGCTCTGATCAAGGGATTGGAGTTGTTAAGAGAAGTTCGTGCTGATGCTGTTGAAGTCTTCGGAGATTCTATGTTGGTTATAAATCAATTGACCGGGAGTTATGAATGCCGAAGTGAAGTTCTCATAACTTATTTCGAGAAAAGCGTGCGACTGTTGAAGGAATTCAAAGATTTCCGATTAGAGCATATTCCTCGATTATATAATGAAGAGGCCAATCGGTTAGCTCAGCATGCCTCGGGATATCAGCCTATGATTAATGCAATATCGGCAATCGGTGCCGATGATTAGAGGAAGGAAATTATTGATTATCTAGAAGATCCATCTAAGAAAGTTGAAAGACGAGTTCGATTTCAAGCAACCAAATATGTGCTCCTCGAAGATGAATTGTATTATCGAACTATTGATGGAATTCTTCTCCGATGCTTGGGTGATGATGAAGCTAGAAGTTTGATGGGAGAAATCCATGAAGGAGTGTGTGGAGCACATCAGTCAGCTTTTAAGATGAAGTGGATGATTCGAAGGAGTGGATATTTTTGGCCGACCATACTTGAGGATTGCTTTAAATATTTCAAGGGGTGTCAAGGTTGTCAAAAGTTTGGTAACATTCAAAGAGCACCCGCATCGGCTATGAATCCTATCATAAAGCCTTGGCCGTTCCGAGGATGGGCTATCGATCTGATCGGCCAGATTTATCCACCATCTAGTAAGGGACATAAGTTTATTTTGGTTGCCACTGATTATTTCACTAAATGGGTTGAAGCTATTCCTTTGAAGAAGATCACCTCAGCCAATATGATTGATTTTGTGAAGGAGCACATTATTTACCGGTTTGGGATTCCTCAGACAATTACTACCGATCAAGGCACTATGTTCACATCGGGGGAGTTTGATGAATTCGCAATCGGTATGGGGATTAAAGTGTTGAATTCTTCTCCTTATTATGCTCAAGCCAATGGGCAGGCCGAGGCATCTAAAAAAAGGAATTATCAAGCTTATTAAACGAAAGATTGAAGAAAATCCTAAGCGGTGGCATACATTGTTGAATGAAGCACTGTGGTCTTATCGGATGGCTTGTCATGGATCAACCAAGGTGTCACCCTATTAATTGGTGTATGGACATGATGCAGTGTTGCCTTGGGAGATTAAGGCCGGATCTAGGCGATTATCTTTTCAAGATCAGTTAACTACTGATGATTATGCCACCTTGATGACCGATGAGTTGGATGATCTAGCAGGGCATCGGTTAAAAGCTTTAATGAGTATAGAAGAAAATAAGAAGAGAGTTGCTAGATGGTATGATAAGAAAGTGAAGGCTAAGGAGTTTGCCAATTGGTATTTGGTATGGAAATTAATTTTGCCAGTCGGGACTAAAAGTTCGAAGTTTGGAAAGTGGTCTCCTAATTGGGAAGGTCCTTATCGAATAAGTCGATCGGCTCCTGGTAATGCCTATATTCTAGAAACTCTCGAAGGAGTTGAATTTCCCAGAGCATTAAATGGCAAATATCTAAAAAAGTACTACCCTAGCATATGGGTCGATGCATAAAAGTTTAAATGCCGATAACACTCCTGTCGGCTGGATTAAAGTGTATCTGGGGATGGACTTAATGTTTCAAAAGATGCTGATAACAGTCCTATCGGCTAGACTAAGACATTAAGAAAGCTAAAATGTAGAAGAACAAAGGTGTGTTGCCAATGAAAGCTTCAGATGTTCAGCAGCGCTTGGATTGCCGATATGGCGCGCAGCCGGATCTGATTGGCTGTTTCTATCTCTTTGGTATCATCATCGGCAGAACCTTCTATCGGCTTCAGCTTCTTCTTCAACTGCAGCGCTTTGCGACCATGGGCATTTCGTTCTTGCTCGAGGTGCTTGATGGTCTCCGGCAGTTGGCTCTCTTCTTGCTGGGCCTGAGACAGAGCATCCTGTACTTGCTTGAGTTCGGCCAGCAGGGCTTCTCTTTTTGCCGATAGATCAGAGACTTTCTGCTTCAGTGCATCACCTGAGGACTTTAAGGTGCCGATGTTCTTGTGCTTCTCATCGGCTAAGAGTTTTTATTTCATCATCTCCTCAGAGAGGTGGATTTGAGCAGCTCTATCGGCAAGGCGCCGAGTGGCTCTCTGGTACTGCAGCTGGCGGCTTTCTAGGTGTGCAGCCTGGAAGAGGGTTTCTTCAGCATCGGCAGGAATTTGGCCTCTAAGGGTCTTGAACAGGGCCTTGGCTGGGTCGGAATCGTTGACCAGTTGAGCTATGTCTTGATGAAGTATGGCTGATAGCTCTTCCAACTTAGCCCTGGTTTCTGCCGATACAGTGCCAACTGCCCGAGAGGAGCTTGCTTCCTCACCTTCTTCTTCGGAGATATCAATGGCGAAGGAGTATAAGCTGTCGGGAGAATCTTGTTCCTGAAAGTGAGGATGAAATAAGTCATTTTTATGGTCAGAGCTTCGGCAGACAATACTAGTGGAAAGTTGGATGACTTACTTGCTTCAAGGCAATTTCTTGCCTTTGACTGAAAGATACCGATGGAGCTACAGGTTGATCGGCAAGTGTTGCCGATGGGACGATGTCAGCTGAAAGTTAACAGAAAAGGTTATAAGATCGAAGAGAAGAAGTTCATCGATAGTAATTTTGAGGAGAGTACGTTACCTTGAGGAGGGATGATACTTGTCTGAAGTGAGGAAACTACCGATAGTATAATTGAACCTGCTGGATCGGTAGTTTGATCGCCTACGTCGGCCGGCACATCTTCTGATTGGGGTGCTTCTAACTGAGGTTCTTCTTGCTAGAGTTTTTCCATCTGCGGTTCTTCCTGCATTGGTTGGGGAGACGGTACTTGCTGTGTCTGGACTTCTGGAGAAGAAGGAGAAGACTCCACCGGAATTGGAGACACCGGAGGAGGAGGGGGAGTTGCCACTTTCTGGCGCTTTGTTCCAGCCTTAGCACCTTTGGTGCCCTTTCTCTTTGGCTGGCTAGACTGGGGGGCATCGGCACTTTGACGCTTGGCTTTTGCCGATGCACCGGTTTGCTGCAATAACGAAAAGGGGTTTATAAGCACAGATATAGCCGATATAAAGATAGTGTAAAAGAAAAAGATTTGACAAATTGCCTTGAAAGCCTGCGCCAGAGTGGAAGCGGCTACCGTTGGTGATGTCTGAGTTCTCCTGGTGGTGACTTTCCTGAGGCGCACACCCCGATGCACGACGGAAGCCAGAGTGGGAGCATTGTGGCCGATTGAGGAGATCGGGCCTGATGGAAACAAGTCGATCGGCTTGCCACTCCTGCTAACTGATGGGGGGATGTTGTCAACCTGCAAAAGGAATACAAGGGTAAGCTACCGATGGAAATAATATTGAAAAAATGAAACATCGGTTTGAAATACTTACAGTGTCATCGGGGACTTCGTATTCGGGGTCGATCATGCCGCGGTATGAGAGGGCTGATCTGCAGAATAGATGCTCTTTCCATTCTGCCCACCATAACTTGTATGCCTGAGTGATAAAGGCAGCTGGAACCCATTCTGACAGATCTACATCTGTATTGGCATTTGGTGGTAGTTGGGCTACTCGAATCCACTCAAGAAAGTTGGTGATGGGTTCTCTGGGTTTTATCACATCGGCATAAGGAAGTGCAATTGGCAACTGGCCAAAAGCTAGCTGACGAGCTAATGCCGATGGATTGTAAAATTCATAGGTTTGGGGAGAGGTTTTTGTGCTACCAAAAAAATTCACTGGTATGACTCTGGGAGTCACAATTGCCATCATCACCTCATTGTCCCTATCAAGAGCTTCATCAAATGGATTGAAGGTTAGAGGGAGCATACTGTCTGGGTCATCATAAGCCAACCATGGTCGTTCATCTCTGGCCAAGCCCTCATACAGAGTCTGGAAGAATCGGCCGATCTGATCCGTATTACTCCCTGAACCAGGTAGAACTATGGCAGCTTCGCCAAAGTTCAGGGGGGCACGTGTTGCCGATTCTTCTTCACCCAACACATGATTTTCGGCTATATCTCTTGGGAAATGCTGTGTGAACAAGTTGAAGTCAAGGCGCTTATGCAAATGCAGATTGAGCCATATGTTAATAAACCACCAGGGGCCTCCCAAGTTGCCGATAGACTGACCAAGCAGGAGTTTCTGGGCTACCTGATGGAGAAGATGGTAAGCAGCGCCAAGCAAGTATCGGCCGAGAGGAAATTGGCCACTGTTAGCCAGTCTCTCTGCTGCCGATAGATAGACAGAAGTCGGTCCTGCCGATCGACCACAGAGTACAAACTTGTCCAGCCACATGTTCAGAAAGGTGGTTTGTTCCTTTATGGTGACAGGCCCCTTCCCACAGTACTTTTGAATGTACCCTGACCAACCGCCGATAGTACGAGTCTCCACTTTGGCACTAGGAGCGGTATCAAAGAAGTGGGTGCTATCGGCAAAAGACACGTCCAGACCAATGAGCATAGCTACATCGGCAAGAGTAGGAGAAACAGGGCCGTAGCCAAAGACAAAAGCATTAAGGGTATCTGACCAAAAATGAGATGCAGCGATCAACAGTGATTCGTTCCTGTGCATATCGGCAATAGATAGCCTGATGCATTGGGCTAGCTTCCTTTCACCCCACTGGACTTCATAGGAATTGCTGACCCTCAAGAACCAGTCTTTCCACCCTACGGTAGGGCTGGGCCAAGAACGGAAGGTGTCTTTCCACAGATCTAAAGAAACGTTTTCAGCTCTAAAGTGGATCCTGTTGGTTTCTGCGTTGATAAGGTCGGTTGGATCTGGGTCCCCTAGAGGGCCGAGGCATTGAAGGTGTGGTTGATCGGTGGGGATAACAATTTTGTTGGACAATTCCTAGTGATTTTGGGCGTAAAGGAAACACAAGAGAAAAAGGAAAAGGAAGATATTCAGTAAAATGAATTACGGATGAACAGGGATACGAGAAAAATATACAGGAGACGAGATGGAGATCTGACCTCAGGAACGACGAAGCCAATGGCCATCTTGATGCGAAGAGAGTGTTTGAAGACACCGGGGTTGGTGAGGAGGAGTGCTTGTCGGAGGTCTTGGGAGCTTCGAATGGCGCCGCCGCTGGAAAAGTAAAGTTGGGGTGGTGGAATGATGTGATGGGGAAGGAGTACCCGAGAAGGAACTATTTACAAGACAAAATGGGCAAGGGCAAAACTGACTTATCTCTTTGCCGCATTCGAGAAATCCGAGGGTACTCAGGTAGATATGGTAACTGTTCGCACGGTAATCAAGGGATTGTGCAGGTGATTTGACGGGAAGCGGTCATTATCTGAAGATATTTTACTGTGCGAGATCTCCTGGTCGGTCCATCGGCAGCGTTCTATAACGGTCATATTGCCGATGGGCGAATAAAGGGGAGGTAGCTGTTTGTACGAACGTCCTGGTCAGCACATCGGTAGATCTTTGTAACGGTAATATTGCCGATGTACGGTTGAGAGAGAGATGCCCGTTTAGGAAGTTGGGGATTTCGAGGAATCTGCGGAAGAATAGGGTCAGAGTTGTTCAGATTGAGGTTGTCGGTTACCAGATTAGGAGCATTAATTGCAGGAAAAGGCATCATTACTGCAGAAAATTTCGGAGCATTAATAGTTTTATACTCCGAAATTGGGGGGCATGTGTTGACACCGTTTTTGGACACGCGTCCAGGATGGCAGGATAAGGTGGCAGTGTGCTGTTTACAGGATGAATTGCCGAGGAAGATGGTTGCCAATGAAGGAGAGGTTGGACATGACTAGGTCTGCAGGCAGTGATGTGTTTATGCCGATGGTTATAATGGGGGAGTCTGCCGATGACCATGGCAAAGAGTCTGCCGATGATACGGAGGGGGAGTCCGGAAACTGCTGATCGGTTTATGGAAGGATTTCAGCTTGTCACGGGGGATAGCTTTGTTATTTCCTTGTTTATTTAAGTCGTTTTGTATACGGATTCCGTGTAATTTAGAATTCGAGTTCTAGTCGTGTTTAGTTGTAGCTCTTTTAGCAGGGTATAAATATGAACCCTAGGGCCTTGTAATGGGACATCTATCAATCAATCGAACACACGTTTTACTCATATATTCCAGCATCTACTTTTCGACGACTTCGTCATACTTTTTCTTTTTTACTACGAGTTCTTAGGAATTCGTCGACTTAAGCTCGGCGTATTCTCGAGTTCCGCGTGAGTACCTCTTAGCCGTGACATCCGGGCGCATCGCTGTTGTCAGGACTAAATTATTCGAGTTACCACCTTTGCCGATAGTAAGGTCAAATCGGCTGGCACGCCTTAACGTTTGAATCGGGTATTAGCCCTTTGTGTTTGCAGATCAGTTTTGCACCAACAGCTCCACCGACCTAATACTTCAAGGAAAACCACACGATCAATGTCGGTTTGATCCGACGGCCCAGATTCATCTGAAAAGACTATATAACCAGACCCCCTGGCCCCTGGAGGAGGCACCCCTTGATCATTATTCATTATTCATAGACAGAGCAAAAGCTAGGGTTTAGAGATGAGAGCTCTCCTCTCTTCTCTAAACTAGAGTAGATCTAGATAGTAGCAAGATGGAGAGCGAAGGAGGATTAGAGGAGAGGCCGGCCTGTCGGTTCTTCCTCCGGTTGTACTTCGTCATGATCAAGCTCTAATCAAGCTTGCTCATGGGATGACTCTGGTAATCTACTTCTAATTCATTATGCAATTACTAATCATGTATGTTCTGGTTCACAACTCTTTTGAGTATTCTAATCTATAGGACACTATAGGTTAGAGTTGTAGTATAGGTGTAAGCGTGGTGCTTAGACCTAGATTACTTGTGGTTATCCCCTGTCTAGTTGGATCGTGTGGTAGGCCGCGTAGGTGACAGTTACGTTGGTCCTCTGTAGTCCACCTCTCGTTAGCAGGACGGGTAGGGTTTATCGGCCTATGGATAAGCATCCTTTGTGGTGTAATCTTATCACGTGGTTCGTCCCAGACATAGACATACCCCTTTGAAGTAGAGAAACCATAGTTACCCTCTCTATTCTGCTACCATCGCCCACATACTAGATTGCTCTACTCTCTATTCCCATATTATCACCCATTGTTATCTTACCTTTAATATTGTTCTTATTCGATTCTACCATCTTTCCTATTTACACTTATTTACTTATCTTGGTTAAGTTAGAGCGTAGATCAGTTCTCCCGTTTCCCTGTGGATACGATAAAACCTTTAATCGGGTAAAAGCTTCAACGGTATCCGTGCGCTTGCGGATTATCTGTGTGCGTATAAATACCATAGTACACTCTAGTGCCATGCTGGGGATGACAACCTAGTATTCAAGTGGTGTTAGCAAGTGTCAACAAGCATTTTTGGCGCCGTTGCCGGGGAAACGGTTGCTGAGTTAACTACGAACTAGCTTAATCATTTTCTAAAAAAAATAAAAAATATATATATTTTCCTTTTATCCTTTGCCTCATCTTTGCTAATCTTTCTTCTTATCTAATCCTTGATCTCTGGTCTATCATGAATTCAAACATGTCTATCTATGAATTTCATAGACCTACGGGCACACATCTCGAACCACCAAAATCTTCAAAGCCTATCATAGCATCTAGTTTTGAGATAGACCCCGAATACATAGAATTTGTTCAAAAACAACCTTTCTCAGGAGAAGGTGAGGAAAACCCATACACACACCTAAGAGAGTTTTATCAAGGCTGTGACCTCCTTCGCATCGAAGGAATGTCCGATGAGACCCTTAAATGGAAGCTCTTTCCGTTCTCTTTAATGGGAAAAGCTAGACATTGGTACAAACTCAAAGTAGGGAGTGTTCATGGAGATTGGAAGGAGTTATATAGTAGTTTTCTTTCTAAATATTTTCCAATCTCCAAAGTGGTGGAACTTCGGCGTGAGATTATTTCTTTTAGGCAACTGGATGAAGAATCTCTTAGGAAATCATGGGACCGCTTTATTAACCTTACTCTCACTGGCCCAAAGCTTTCTATTCCAGAAGAAGTTCTTCTAATTCACTTTTTTGAGGGCCTTAGTGGGGAAATAAGCAAACCTTGAATACAGCCTCTAGAGGATCCTTCTATCACCTACCTGCTAGTGAAGCTTGGAATTTGATTGATTTATTAAGTGGAAAGTCTCCTAGCTTTTATATCCCTGAGAAAGAGACACAACCAGTTCCTAGACAAGAAGGAGTTTCGATAGCTAGATTACAACCACTTCAATTCCAAACTTTAGCTATCGATCCTAAACCATCAATACCCCAAAATTCTCCAAGGGAGGAAGGAATTCCGACCTTAAATCTTTCAGATGCTGATGGTTTAGACTTCTGGTTCCATAAGAGACCTTCAAGTAGGGATAATTCAAATCCTCGCAATAATGGTTCTCTTAGAGAATGTCCTGGTTCCTATTATGAAGAAGTCAAGGATAACATATCAAGTAAAGGAGAGCTAAGCCATATTGAAAATTCTAACACCTCCCCTTTTGTTGGGTACCATAATAAGGGATACCCAAATCGGAGCAACAAAAAACGCAAAGAAACATACTAATCACAATCATCAGGGCCTCGGACGCAAGTTCCGACTCGCCCGACCCCTCAGGGCCTCGGACTCAAGTTCTGACTCGCCCGACCCCTCAGGGCCTCGAACGCAAGTTCCGACTCGCCCGACCCCTCAGGGCCTCGGACGCAAGTTCCGACTCGCCCGACCCCTCAGGACCTCGAACGCAAGTTCTGACTCGCCCGACCCCGCGTTAGGTCTCCAGGTCCCTCAAGGGCAGACGCCGGCCTAGGCGCGTCGGTTCCCGCCTGACGGGCACCAGGACTGGTGCTCCTGCGGCCGGCCTCTCCTTACTCGGAGGCCGCAGCGCGACCACGAGTCAGTGGCCCCTTCGCCTGGGGCCTAGCCTGACCACTCTCTCTCGGCGCTGGGGGAGGGCGCGGTGCGTCTTGGCCCGTCTTGGGTGCAGGAGGTGTGTCGGCCCGAGGGCGATGAGACCCGCTCGGACCCTCCCTCGACGTCTCCATCCGAGGGGCGTCGACGTCGCCTCGAGACGGGCCCTCGAGGATCCGGTCGAGACGTGACGCCATCCCCTCGGAATCATCACTGTCGTCGTCGTCGTCATCATCATCATTGGGGGATTCTTCCTCAGGCTCCCCACTCTGCCTAGATTTGGCCCGACGCGCCTCTAACGCTTGACGGTCGAGGTTCCTTTTCTTCTCCCCCTTCTTGGCAGAGTCCTTGGCGGACTTTAGCTTTTCGGCAGATTGGCGCCGTTTATCACGGTCGGCCTCGTCCTCCTTTACCGGAGGCCTCGAGGACCGGACATCGATCCGTCCCTGTCAAAATAAAGGCAGACTTAGAAAAGAAAGGGAGAGGGGAAGAAAAGGAACCCGGAATCGAGGTTGAATGCAAGAAGAAAACATACCAGATCTATCGAGCCGGCGTCTGGCCTCATGGGGAAGCCGTTAACATGCTCCGGCTGAAAATCGCCGGCAATTGCAGCCCTGACTCGGGCCGCGACTTCGTCATCCGCCGGAGCTTCGTTTGACATCCGGCACGCCTCGAGGTCCCGAGATGAAACGCCGGGGGCCATCTCGTCCATCCTCAACGGCCGAGACATCGAAGGGAGAACTCTCCGATGATGAACGGCCGAGAGAACGAGGGCGGCGGTCAAGCCCTCCGAACGCAGCTTCTTCATGACGTCGAGGAGGGGGTCGAGTCGAGATTGGTGAACTTGGACGACGCCGTACGTCCAATTCTCCGGTCGCTCCGTGATCAAGTGCCCGGTATAGGCGGGCAGCAGGTCGTCGTCGTTCCTCAGGTAGAACCATTGGGAGTCCCAACCGGCGTGGTTGGTCGACAGTCCCACCGGGATGTACTCGCGCGGCCTCTCCGACTTCCCCGTCTTCAGCACGAGATTGAGGCAACCCGCCCGCACCGGTTTCCTCACGCCGGTGGTCCCAGTGGGGGCGTTGAAGAGCTCGCCCCTGTAGAGATGGAGCCACAGCTCCCAGTGCGGCATCATCCCCAAGTAGCCCTCACACACGGCGGCAAAGACCGCCGCGACAGTGATGGCGTTCGGGGAGAAGTGCTGGAGCTCCACCCCGTAGTGGAAGCAGAGGGCCCGCATGAAGCGACTCGGGGGAGCACCCAGGCCGTGGCGGTGGAACTTGGCAAACGACACCACGTAACCCGCAGGCGGTTGGGGCTCCCTGTGACTCGCCGGCGGCGCGATCCACTCCGGCGACGATAGTGAGGTGCGGCGGCGCAGCAATCCCTCTTTCTCAAGATCTAGCAGCCGGCGCTCCGTCATCGACGACGGGCGCCAGTCGTCGGCGGCAATGAGTCTTACAGGCATCTCGGACGGAAGGGCGGTGAATCCGCTACTGCACAAGGAGGCCTGTGCGCGAAAGACGGCGAGAGAGCTAGGACGGCAAGGAGGCTAGAGCAAGGGCAAAGATGGGAGGCGGAAGAGAGAACGACGGCGATGCCGCGGAGTATTTATAAGCCAAAAATCGCCAACGGACAGATCCGAGAAATGAGGTAACGTCCCCCCATTTAATACGCCACCTAACAGTCTTTCCCCTTTCACAGGCCGGGCGTTCCGAATTCCACGCCGTAACGTCACCCGCCTAAAAAGACGCGCCCAACGGGCAAAAAGGCGAACCGTCACGACCACTTCCTTCCCTTGTAAGCCAAGGAGCGCACCCACAATAGTCTCGAGAGGTCGAAGGCTGGCCCGTCGAAAGGGTTCGACAGCCGATCTCGAGCACCAAGAGTCAGGGGTCCCCAGCGAGTGGTCGAAAATCGAGGCCTGCCTCGAAAACTCGCTGGCGATGTCCAAGGCAGGGTCGAGACAGTCGAGAGGAATCCCCCCGACGGGAGGCATCGAGCCGCTGGACTCTATCGAATGAGACCGGTATCCCCGACCACGTCGACCCGGCTTTATGAGAACGCCTCCGGGCTACAGCTGACCCCCTCGAAAGGGGCACAGGTTCTCACTTGGACTACCCGCTAGGAACTCGATCTGGAGTGGAAGACACTCGCTCTATCGAGAGTACGTCGAAACCTCCACGCAAGGCAAAGCCGATCAGAACCTTCCACCACTGGTGTCGACAGTGTCTCTGCAAATTAGGCAAAACAACCCTCGAAGGAGTTAAATACTCCCTCGAGGGCTCGGGGGCTACCCCCACGGGGTCGCTCGCACGCCCCCACGGAACCTCGACCGAAAAGATAAAAGTCTCCACTCGAGCGCCAGCGCTCGAATGGAGACTCGGGGGCTACTGTCGAGGGTATCAACAAGGGGTACCCTCACCAACGCGTATAACGAAACCATCCGTACATAAAACTAGCGCCTCGATTCGACGCTCCGTCCGCACATACGCACGACCATCGACGTCCGTAGCCTCGAAGACGGAAATAGCGTCGAGCGAATCAATCAGGCGTCGAGCTCTGGTCAACGTCGAATACGGAACAGGCTCCCGTGAATCGGGAAGCGTCGAGCGCAAGGACGCCGCCGCCGCCTAACGCGCGCACGCGGGCCGGGGCATTAAATGCGCCTGGTGCCTCCCCACCTAACACATGGGTCACGGGGGGCGTGATAGGGAACAGGCACCTGTCCCATCGATCTTTTTGCAGCCTTCCCCACCAAACGGCCCAAGGCGTGTCAGGAAGTGGGAAACAGAGATGGAGTGTCTAATCAAGCCCCCTCGAGATGGCCAAAGTCAGCGCTTCAACATCAGGACGTCGTACGGCGTCCGACCCTCGACCAGATAGAGACCCATCCAGGAGACAAGTCAGGCGTCGACTGACCACATCCCAACTGCTCCGCCGGATTTGCCGTCGGGTCGTACGAGCGTACATCAGGCAAACCAATCCAGGACGGCGTGCAGAACGGAATGCAAGGGCACGCGTAATCATCACCAGGCTATTAGGACGGGACGACTCGAGGCCATGCCGGTACGGAAGCCTCGAGTAGGTCAGCGCTCCATACCGCTATCGACTCCTATTCTGACGCCTATACATGTACCCTAGGTCTCTCCTTGGGACTATAAAAGGAGGGACTCAGGAATAGAACGACGGGGGACACAGGACCACGCTCACACATAGTAGAGCTACACACTTCATACCGCACTTGTATTCACCCCTGTACAAGCACTTAGGTGCAAGATAATACAAACTCTCTCCCCCCCGCTGGACGTAGGGCCTTCTCTTGCCCGAACCAGGATAAATCTTTGTGTCTTCTTGCATCACCATCCGGAAAAGGGAGCACGCATACAAATTTACTCGTTGGTGTGACCCCCCGAGGGGAAAACACCGACAGTTGGCGCGCCAGGTAGGGGTCCTGCGTGTTTTTCATCGATTTCCCACTCCTTTCTGGATGGCTACTCTTGCCTCACCGTTTCCGCGCTCCACGGTGATTTGGTTTGGGAGTCTCGAGTTCATGTCTACGGGCTCCGGCTATGACATGATCTTGCTCTCAGTCAAAGGACCAGGAGGAGCCCGCGTTACGCCAGCACGGTTAAAGGCCCCGAGATGCCCTCACCACCACGCCTCCCCGCCTAAGAAGAGGCACGGACAGCACCACCGCGGCCCCTCTGCTTCAGCACGACCAACAACTCGTGCGAGGCAGGACGTAGGCCACAAGTCGGCAACACCGTGTAACGGAGCAACAAGCGCGACGACTCAGCACCGCGCGACGACGGGAGGGGACGCGTCTCGCGCGCTCTCCCCCATCGCTGCTAGGCTACTTCCACACGGGTTGTTCACTCCAAGAGCGGCACTGCCGTTCGGATTGGACAACGCCGCGGCGTCGCTCGCCAGGGCGATATGCCCAAACACCCAGACGTACATAGAAAGACCAATGGTCCTCCCACGCGGCTCTGAAGCGCGACGGCCGGCGTCCGAGCTGCCGGACCTTTCCCGGGTACGAGGCCTCCGTCGTCTAGGCCCCGGACGATACACGATCACCTCCCTCAGGCAGCGACTGCTGGAGGAAGGACGTGGATGTTTCCACGCCGCCAAACCGGACTCCGACTCCGAGACTGATAGCTATGACCCTACGAGGGAATGCTATCACATCGACGGGGCGGGAGAAACTACCGACGAGACACGGGATGCTGCTGCGGGTGGTCGAGCCCCCGCGGCGCGAGAAGACCCCAGGACGCCTGGGAACGACGGACAGGTCGACCCCCCTCAACAGGAAAACAGAACCGCGCAGCTCGCGCAGCTGCGGGAGCTCAAGATGAAGCTCGACGAAGACCGCGAGCGCCTCGTCCTGCTCGATCAAATCCTCGAGCAAGACCTGCCCTACCCGCCGGGCGGAAGTGTCCGCAGACACGCTCGAGAGGTACATCGACAGATCGTCGGCGACGCAGAGCCAGAGCAACCTGTCAGCCGTTTCCCTCGAGCAGGCCAGAATGTAGTGGCAGCGACAATGCTGCTACGTAACATGCCAGAGCCGTCGAATTCCTAGGCCCGACGCATTCAAGATGAGGTACAGACATTGCTCCAGGTGGCGGCGGTTCAACAAGCCGAAAGTTCGGCATCTCGACGACGAGGAGCTGCCACAGAGAAGCGCGACGAACAGCCTCTAAACGAAAAGGAGGTGTCAGTCCATCAACAACCTCCCCCTCGAGGTAGAAAGACCGCTCTCATCCTCCCCGTCGACAATCAGCGTCGACACGACGCACGGCACGACATCGAAGAAAATCGACGCCGCCGTCACGGAGACGCGGAAGAGCGCGGTTACAGCGCGCATCGCGGTGGGAGATACGACAGCGACGAGGACCGGGTGGCCCCCGAGCCACCAGGCCCACGGGTGTTCAGCAGGGCGATCCGTAGCACGCCCCTGCCCAATCCATTTCGACCCCCGACCAGCATCGCGAAGTACAATGGAGAGACCAAGCCAGAGTTATGGCTGGCCGATTTCAGGCTGGCCTGTCAGCTAGGTGGCGCTCGAGGTGATGATCGAGCCATCATCAGACAGCTACCCCTCTTCCTCTCCGACACCGCCCGTCGATGGCTCGAGGAACTCCTTGCCGATCAGATCCACAACTGGGTTGATCTGGTCAGAGTCTTCGAGGGTAACTTCAAAGGGACCTACATACGGCCAGGGAACTCGTGGGACCTCAGCAAATGCAAGCAGAAGTCAGGAGAAACTCTTCGGGAGTATGCTCGACGCTTCTCGAAGCAGCGCACTGAGCTGCCGCACATCCCTGACCACGACGTCATCTTGGCGTTTGTCTCGGGCACCACCAGTCGAGACTTGGTGCGGGAATTAGGTCGCAATCGACCTCAAACCGTCGACGAGCTGATGGACGTAGTAGCCAACTACGCGGCAGGGGAGGAGGCAGTCGGCGCCTTCTTCAGCTCAGAAGGAAGAAAAGGCAAGCAGCCCGTCGACGAAGATGGGACCCCCAGTCGAGGCCGCAAGAAAAATAAAAAGAAGCAGAAAGTGCGGCAGTTCCACCGGGAAGATTCCGATGACAACCTTGTCGCCGCCGTGGATCGAAAGAAGCCTCGAGGCCCTCCGGATGGAGGCACCTTTGACAAGATGTTGGAGGAGCCGTGCCCTTACCATAAGGGAGGCGCCAACCACAATCTCAAGGACTGTTTTATGCTGAGAAAGCATTTCGACGGTCTGGGGTTCAAAAAAGATACGCGTGATGACTCCAAGAAAGAGAAGGGTGGCAGCAAGGAGGACAACAAAGACGACGACGGCTTCCCCGCCGTCCACGATTGCTACATGATCTATGGCGGGCCTTCGACCCAATTGACCACGAGGCAGCGCAAAAGGGAACGTCGTGAAGTCTTTGCAGCAAGAATGGCGGTGCCCCAATACCTCAGCTGGTCAAGCACTCCTATCACTTTCGACCGAGAAGACCATCCCGACAAGGTAGTCGCCCCAGGCGTCTACCCGCTCGTCGTCGACCCCATCATCGTCAACACCCGGCTCTCGAAGGTGCTGATGGATGGCGGCAGCAGCCTCAACATCATCTACCTCAAGACCCTCGACCTCCTCAGCATAGATAGAGGGAAGCTCCAACCAAGTGCCGGCGGTTTCCATGGCGTCGTGCCAAGGAAAAAGGCGCTGCCAGTAGGTCGAATTGACTTACCGGTCTGCTTCGGCACGGCGGCCAACTTCAGGAAGGAGACCCTCACCTTTGAGGTAGTTGGGTTCCGAGGCACATACCATGCCATCATCGGGCGCCCGGGCTACGCCAAGTTCATGGCTATACCCAACTACACCTACTTGAAGCTGAAGATGCCCGGTCCCAAAGGTGTCATCACTGTCAGTTCCTCCTTCGAGCACGCGTACGACTGCGACGTCGAGTGCATCGAGTACGGGGAGGCGGTCGAGAGCTCCACCGAGCTCGTCGCGAAGCTCGAAGCCCTGGCCGCTGAGGCTCCGGAGCCTAAGCGCCACGCGGGCAGCTTCGAGGCGGCGGAAGGAACCAAGAAGATCTCGCTCGACCCCAGCAACTCCGACGGCAAAGTGCTGACGATCAGCACCGACCTCGACCCCAAATAGGAAGCTGTGCTCGTCGACTTTCTCCGTGCAAATGCCGACATGTTTGCATGGAGTCCCTCAGACATGCCAGGCATACCAAGGGAAGTCACCGAGCACTCCTTGGAGATTCGAGCCGGTTCCAAGCCAGTGAAGCAGCGGTTGCGCCGATTCGATGAGGAGAAGTGCAGGATCATTGGCGAGGAAGTCCACAAGCTTTTGACGGCCGGATTCATCAAGGAGGTTCATCATCCCGACTGGTTAGCAAACCCTGTATTAGTTAAGAAAAAGAATGGGAAAATGAGGATGTGTGTCGATTATACTAGTCTAAATAAAACATGTCCAAAAGTTCCTTTTCCATTACCACGCATTGATCAGATTGTCGATTCTACCGCGGGATGTGAAACCCTTTCTTTCCTCGATGCATATTCTGGTTACCACCAAATAAAAATGAAGGAGTCCGACCAGCTCGCGACCTCTTTTATCACGCCTTTTGGGATGTATTGCTACGTGACCATGCCATTTGGGCTTCGAAACGCGGGAGCCACGTACCAACGTTGCATGCTCCACGTATTTGGCGAACATATAGGGTCAACGGTCGAGGCCTATGTCGACGACATTGTTGTCAAGTCAAAACGACGAGGAGACCTGATCCAGGACCTCGAGATTGCCTTTAGCTGTCTACGCACCAACCGGATCAAGCTCAATCCCGAGAAGTGCGTTTTCGGTGTGCCTCGAGGCATGCTCCTAGGCTACATCGTTTCGCAGCGCGGCATCGAGGCCAACCCCGAGAAAGTCTCGGCCATCACGAGAATGGGGCCGATCCGAGACATCAAGGGTGTGCAGAGAGTCACGGGATGCCTGGCGGCTCTGAGCCGTTTCATCTCGAGACTAGGAGAAAAGGCATTACCATTATATCGACTCCTAAAGAAGGTCGAGCGCTTTTCTTGGACCCCCGAGGCCGAGGAAGCACTCGAAAGGCTGAAGAAGACGCTGACCTCGGCACCAGTCCTGGTTCCACCTCAACCTACAGAGCCGCTGCTCCTCTACGTCGCGTCGACGACCCAGGTCGTCAGCGCGGCGGTGGTGGTCGAGAGGCAGGAGGAGGGACATGCGCTACCAGTTCAGAGGCCAGTATATTTCGTCAGTGAGGTGCTTTCGGAGACCAAAGCACGTTATCCCCAAATCCAGAAGCTGATTTATGCCGTAATCCTTGCCCGTCGTAAGCTGCAGCACTACTTCCTTGGCCACCCCATCACGGTGGTCTCGTCTTTTCCTTTAGGCAAAATAATCCAGAGCAAAGAAGCCACGGGAAGAATAGCAAAGTGGTCGGTCGAGCTCATGAGTGAGACTCTCACTTAAGCGCCTCGCAAGGCCATCAAATCGCAGGCCCTGGTAGACTTCATCGCAGAATGGACGGACACCCAGCTCCCCCCGACCTAGGTCCAGGCGGAACTATGGACGATGTATTTCGATGGGTCACTCATGAAAACTGGGGCCGGAGCCGGCATGTTGTTCATCTCACCCTTGGGCGTCCACATGAGGTACATAATCAGGATTCATTTTGCCGCGTCTAACAATGTCGCAGAATATGAGGCCCTCGTCAACGGTCTCAAGATCGCTATCGAGTTAGGAGTCCGACGCCTCGACGTCCGAGGTGACTCCCAACTCGTCATCGACCAAGTGATGAAAACCTCGAGCTGCCACGACCCAAAAATGGAAGCGTACTGAAAAGAAGTTCGTCGACTCGAGGGCAGGTTCCACGGTCTCGAGCTTGCCCATATCGCTCGACGCTACAACGAGGCAGCCGATGAACTCGCCAAGATCGCATCGACCAGAGGCACGGTGCCGCCTGATGCATTCTCAAAAGATCTTCACGAGCCATCCGTCGACCTAGGCACGGGGGCTGGCATCGACACCACAACCGCCCAACCAACCAATGCTGTCGATACGCTCTTGATGGTGGAAGAGGTGATGGAGATAGAACGACGACCAGGTCGACCGTTCGATTGGCGCACGCCGTTCCTCGACTGCCTCATCCGTGGCGAGTTGCCAGAAGACCGGTCAGAGGCTCGCTGTATCGCTCGACGGGCCAAATCATATGTGATCTATGGCGAAGACAATGAGCTATATCGACGGAGCCCGACGGGGGTCTTACAACGTTGCATCACCGTGGAAGAAGGCCGAAAACTCCTCGATGACCTGCACTCGGGGGCTTGCGGTCACCACGCCGCTCCACGGACCCTTGTAGGGAATGCTTTTCGACAAGGCTTCTACTGGCCAACGGCCGTGGCGGACGCCATCGAGCTCGTACGCTCGTGTCATGGGTGCCAGTTCTACGCCAAGCAGACGCATCTGCCCGCCCACGCTCTTCAGATGATACCCATCACCTGGCCATTTGCGGTGTGGGGGCTCGATTTAGTAGGACCTCTACAAAAGGCGAAAGGAGGGTACACCCATTTGCTGGTGGCCATTGACAAGTTCTCCAAATGGATCGAGGCTCGACCCATCACCAACATCCGCTCTGAGCAGGCCGTCCTCTTCTTCACCGACATCATCCATCGGTTTGGGATCCCCAATGTCATCATCACCGACAACGGCACCCAGTTCACCGGCAAAAAGTTCTTGGACTTCTGCGATCAGCATCACATCCATGTGAACTGGTCTGCAGTAGCCCACCCTCGAACTAACGGCCAGGTCGAGCGAGCCAACGGCATGATTTTGCAAGGACTCAAGCCAAGGATCTACAATCGATTGAAGAAATTCAGCAAGAAATGGGTCGAAGAGCTTTCCTCAGTCCTATGGAGCCTTAGGACAACACCGAGCAGGGCCACAAAATACACCCCGTTCTTCATGGTCTACGGCTCTGAGGCAATCCTCCCCACAGACCTCGAGTATGGGTCACCTCGACTCAAGGCCTACAACGAGCAATCGAACAAAGAGACTCAAGAAAACGCGGTCGACCAACTTGAGGAGGCTCGAGACATGGCCCTCCTCAACTCTGCCAGATATCAGCAAAAGCTTCGACGCTACCACGACAAGCATGTGCGCAAGAGGGACCTCAACGTGGGCGACTAGTCCTACGACGCCGGCAAAGCAATCAAGGACGCCACAAGCTGACTCCGCCTTGGGAAGGCCCGTATGTGGTGGCCGAGGTCCTGAAACCGGGAACGTACAAGTTGGCGGACGAAAAGGGGCAATCTTCACCAACGCATGGAACATCGAACAGCTACGTCGATTCTACACCTAGAAGCTCTAGACTTATGTTCCTGCTTACGTTTTGTACCAAGACTTTGTAAACGAATGAATAAATAAAGTCCTTCCCTCGAAGCAATTCTTTTTTGTGCCGAGAAGACTCATAAGTCACGATCTCGATGCTAAAAGGGGGCGCCGACTATGACCCATCATAGTCAGCACCCCCTCGGGGGCTACCAGGGGGACGACCCCCCCCCCCCCCGAGTATCGAAAAAACCAAGAAGTTTTCTTTTCTTACGTGGTAAACCTTGCACGGTTCAAGTAGCTAAGGCGCCTCGAGCCCTTCAAAGGCCGAGGGACAACGAGCTGGAGAACTCCTACGCCCCCGGGCTACGGAAACTCTACTCACTTCCCTACCATTGAAGTGATCGAGGTGGTCTTTTACGAAAAATCGAGCAAGGGATACAAACGTAGGTGCAAAGAGAAATGAAAGCATCAAGCGGAAAGACAAAATAAGCATTTAACAATTACGAAAGTGATACAGCATCAGTTACCCACAGAATTAACAAAGTATCGTACAAGGGGCCTCAGGTGCCCTGAGCAGGCTCGCAGGCCTCAGTCCGCGGCACGATCCTCACCGCCCTCGCCTCCGCCCGAGCTAGCCTCAGGAGGGAGCACCTCAGGCTCGAAAAGCTTAGCCAACCTTCCCCCAGGAGCCTCCGTGTCGTCGATCAAGGCATGGAGCCTCTCCTCGTTCTCCGCGTCGGTCTTGGAGATGTCGGTGACGAAGCCATGGGACACCACCTCCATGTCGTAGGAAAAGCCCGAGCAGACAACCGCCATCGCCCGCTTCACCCCGATGTGGAGGGCGTCCCGCACCCGATCTCGCAGCGTCGCGCCTATGTAGCACAACTGGTCGACCAGGGCGTCGCCTCGAGCGCCCTCCCTTGACTCATCCATAGGATCGACCTCCAAAGAGGTCGAGAGATCACTTATCGCCGTCCGCACTCGACGGTTCAAAGCAACCTCCGCCTCGAGCTGAGCCTTGGCGTTGCGAGCCTCGGCTTGGGCGGCCAGGAGTTCGTCCTTGAGCCCTGTAAAAGCCAATACAAAGAGACCTTAGGAAAAACTAAGCACACCTCAGAAAAAGAAATCTGATAGAGGAAACATACCGCGTACGGTCTCCTCGAGGGCCGTGTTCTCGCCGACCAGCCTGGTGTTGCCCCCCTCGATCTCTTTGTTGGAGCGTGCCAGCTCGGTGTTGGCAACGCGGAGATCCTCGATCGCCTTGCCAGCCTGAGCAATGGCCCCACTCTTCTCCAGCAATTCTCCCTTCAGACGCTCGATGTCGTTAGAGAGACTGCGGGATCGAGCCCGCTCCGCATCGAGATCTTCAAGGGCCTTCTTCTTGGCTTCCTCCGCGGCGCCCCTGCCGACCTCGCCGTTCACATGCTCCACCTTCATCTTTCGGAAGGACTCTCAGAGAGAGTCCAGGTCGGATTTAAGGAGGCCCTTCTCCTTGTCCAGATCCGCGATAACGCTCTTGTAGGACAGGGCCTCCTCCCGGGCTCTGGACGCGGCCTCCTCGACCGTAAGAGCCCGCTCCCGTAGCTGCATCGTCTCCTCCTCCGCCTTCTTCGAGGCCTCTCGGGCCTCGGCCAAGGCAGCCTCCCTCGCCTTCTTCTCCTCCTCGAGTGCTATGAGATCTTTGTAAGCTTTAAGGAGCTTTTCCTACGACTCGAGGAGTTGATCCTTGAGGAGGGGGAGCTGCTCCCAACCGCCCCTCATGGCGTGTATGAAACTGGACTTGATGCGGGAGGTCTCTTTCATATCCTGCGAATCAAGGGTCGGATGGATCAGAATACAGAAACCAGAAAGCACCATGAGGATTGAAGTTCGAGAAACACTTACGAAATAAGCCGGGCCGAGCCCGTTGTTGATAACGTCCGAGAGGAGCCCCACCACATGCTTCATCCAAAGGCGGAACTCCTCGACGTGTTCCCACTTCTCCGCCTCCTTCCGATCGTCGAGGAAAATGTCGGGCTCAGACGGGTCGTGGGAGGCCCGGATACGGATGCGATCTTGGCACCAGTGCTCCATCTCCCGGTCAGCCCGCGCCTTAACGCCGCGAATGAGGTCCTCGACGGTCTCGAGGGAGCCCCCATGGCGCAGGAACAGGTCGACGAGGCATGGGAACCGTCCGTCATCGTCCACCGTCTTCCAGGTTCCGTCCTTGGTCCCCGATGCCCCAATTTCATCCTCCTCGGAAGGAAAGCGGTCCTCCCATGCCCGACGTTCCCGGAGGAACCCTGGGGCGATCCCGTCTATGCCGTAAATTGTCCTCTTGATCTCGTACTCGGGGTCGGGGGGGTGCGCTTCAGGCAGGCGAGCGCCACCACTCCATCCGCTCGCCCCGGCTCTGCCCGGATCGCGGCAGGTGCCCCCGGGAGGAGCCACGCCGGGGTTGGGGGGCCGTACACCGGCAGGTCCTCCTCCTCGCCGAGCTCTTGCGGCTCCGGTGGCACTGGCTGGACCGGACCTTGGGGCGGAGGCTCGAGCGGTCCCTCCTCTTGGCCCGCCTGCTGCTGCTGTTGTTGCTGCTGCGGTGGTTGCTGCTGCTGCTGCTGCTGCGGTTGCTGCTGCGGTTGTTGCTGTTGCTGCTGCTGCTGTTGTTGTTGCTGCTGTTGCTGTGCCTCAGGCTCCTGTGGCTGCCGCGCCGCCTCGCGCTCCCGCTGTTCATCCTCCTCCCTCTTCTTTTTCTGCTCCTCGAGGGTGCGGAGGCCGGCGGGCCAGGGAGTTGATCCCTCGACATAAGGGGTCGACGTTTCCTCCTCCATGGGGCGGGCACCCCCAGACGCTCTGTCACCATCAGACGTGTCGCTAATGGTGATGGGTTCCCCCTCGACCCCCAATCGAGGGGGCTCGGGGGCTCCCTCTGACGCTTGCGTCTGGGGCGCCTCATCACGAGTCGGCGGAGACAGAGTAGGCGCGGGACGAGACGGAGCCCTCTCGACGCCGGCTGGAGGTTGGGAACCGGAGGAGCCTACAAAACAAAGGGTAAAAAGGTCAGACGTTATAATAACCAACACAAGAACATCGCAAGGCCCAGAAATAAACTACGAACCTGGTTCCTTGGAGGCGGCGCCCGTTTTGAGCCTCTTTGCCATGGATGGCTGGGCCTGCTTGAGGGTCCGCTTTAGCCTGAGAAAAGATCGGTATATGAGAAAAGATCGGCAGAGGGACAGGAAAACGGAAGCCACAACATCGAAAGGGCTTACCCCACAGGGAGAACAGCTCGCCTCCGGCCGCCCCGACTAGCGGGTCTCGAGCCACCCCGCGTTAGGTCTCCAGGTCCCTCAAGGGCAGACGCTGGCCTAGGCGCATCGGTTCCCGCCTGACGGGCACCAGGACTGGTGCTCCTGCGGCCGGCCTCTCCTTTCTCGGAGGCCGCAGCGCGACCACGAGTCAGTGGCCCCTTCGCCTGGGGCCTAGCCTGACCGCTCTCTCTGGGCGCTGGGGGAGGGCGCGGTGCGTCTTGGCCCGTCTTGGGTGCAGGAGGTGTGTCGGCCCGAGGGCGATGAGACCCGCTCGGACCCTCCCTCGACGTCTCCGTCCGGGGGGCGTCGACGTCGCCTCGAGACGGGCCCTCGAGGATCCGGTCGAGACGTGACGCCATCCCCTCGGAATCCTCACTGTTGTCGTCGTCGTCATCAACATCATTGGGGGATTCTTCCTCAGGCTCCCCCCTCTGCCTGGATTTGGCCCGACGCGCCTCTAACGCTTGACGGTCGAGGTTCCTTTTCTTCTCCCCTTCTTGGCAGAGTCCTTGGCGGACTTTAGCTTTTCGGCAGATTGGCGCCGTTTATCACGGTCGGCCTCGTCCTCCTTTACCGGAGGCCTCGAGGACCGGACGTCGATCCGTCCCTGTCAAAATAAAGGCAGACTTAGAAAAGAAAGGGAGAGGGGAAGAAAAGGAACACAGAATCGAGGTTGAACGCAAGAAGAAAACATACCAGATCTATCGAGCCGGCGTCTGGCCTCATGGGGAAGCCGTTAACATGCTCCGGCTGAAAATCGCCGGCAATTGCAGCCCTGACTCGGGCCGCGACTTCGTCATCCGCCGGAGCTTCGTTTGACATCCGGCAGGCCTCGAGGTCCCGAGATGAAACGCCGGGGCCCATCTCGTCCATCCTCAACGGCCGAGACATCAAAGGGAGAACTCTCCGATGATGAACGGCCGAGAGAACGAGGGCGGCGGTCAAGCCCTCCGAACGCAGCTTCTTCATGACGTCGAGGAGGGGGTCGAGTCAAGATTGATGAACTTGGACGACGCCGTACGTCCAATTCTCCGGTCGCTCCGTGATCAAGTGCCCGGTATAGGCGGGCAGCAGGTCGTCGTCGTTCCTCAGGTAGAACCATTGGGAGTCCCAACCGGCGTGGTTGGTCGACAGTCCCACCGGGATGTACTCGCGCGGCCTCTCCGACTTCCCCGTCTTCAGCACGAGATTGAGGCAACCCGCCCGCACCGGTTTCCTCATGCCGGTGGTCCCAGTGGGGGCGTTGAAGAGCTCGCCCCTGTAGAGATGGAGCCACAGCTCCCAGTGCGGCATCATCCCCAAGTAGCCCTCACACACAGCGGCAAAGACCGCCGCGATAGTGATGGCGTTCGGGGAGAAGTGCTGGAGCTCCACCCCGTAGTGGAAGCAGAGGGCCCGCATGAAGCGACTCGGGGGAGCACCCAGGCCGTGGCGGTGGAACTTGGCAAACGACACCACGTAACCCGCAGGCGGTTGGGGCTCCCTGTGACTCGCCGGCGGCGCGATCCACTCCGGCGACGATAGTGAGGTGCGGCGGCGCAGCAATCCCTCTTTCTCAAGATCTAGCAGCCGGCGCTCCGTCATCGATGACGGGCGCCAGTCTTTGGCGGCAATGAGTCTTACAGGCATCTCGGACGGAAGGGCGGCGAATCCGCTACTGCACAAGGAGGCCTGTGCGCGAAAGACGGCGAGAGAGCTAGGACGGCAAGGAGGCTAGAGCAAGGGCAAAGATGGGAGGCGGAAGAGAGAACGACGGCGGTGCCGCGGAGTATTTATAAGCCAAAAATCGCCAACGGACAGATCCGAGAAATGAGGTAACGTCCCCCCATTTAATACGCCACCTAACAGTCTTTCCCCTTTCACAGGCCGGGCGTTCCGAATTCCACACCGTAACGTCACCCGCCTAAAAAGACGCGCCCAACGGGCAAAAAGGCGAACCGTCACGACCACTTCCTTCCCTTGTAAGCCAAGGAGCGTACCCACAATAGTCTCGAGAGGTCCAAGGCTAGCCCGTCGAAAGGGTTCGACAGCCGATCTCGAGCACCAAGAGTCAGGGGTCCCCAGCGAGTGGTCGAAAATCGAGGCCTGCCTCGAAAACTCGCTGGCGATGTCCAAGGCAGGGTCGAGACAGTCGAGAGGAATCCCCCCGACGGGAGGCATCGAGCCGCTGGACTCTATCGAATGAGACCGGTATCCCCGACCACGTCGACCCGGCTTTATGAGAACGCCTCCGGGCTACAGCTGACCCCCTCGAAAGGGGCATAGGTTCTCACTTGGACTACCCGCTAGGAACTCGATCTGGAGTGGAAGACACTCGCTCTATCGAGAGTACGTCGAAACCTCCACGCAAGGCAAAGCCGATCAGAACCTTCCACCACTGGTTTCGACAGTGTCTCTGCAAATTAGGCAAAACAACCCTCAAAGGAGTTAAATACTCCCTCGAGGGCTCGGGGGCTACCCCCGCGGGGTCGCTCGCGCGCCCCCACGGAACCTCGACCGAAAAGATAAAAGTCTCCACTCGAGCGCCAGCGCTCGAATGGAGACTCGGGGGCTACTGTCGAGGGTATCAACAAGGGGTACCCTCACCAACGCGTATAACGAAACCATCCGTACATAAAACTAGCGCCTCGATTCGACGCTCCGTCCGCACATACGCACGACCATCGACGTCCGTAGCCTCGAAGACGGAAATAGCGTCGAGCGAATCAATCAGGCGTCGAGCTCTGGTCAACGTCGAATACGGAACAGGCTCCCGTGAATCGGGAAGCGTCGAGCGCAAGGACGCCGCCGCCTAACGCGCGCACGCGGGCCGGGGCATTAAATGCGCCTGGTGCCTCCCCACCTAACACATGGGTCACGGGGGGCGTGATAGGGAACAGGCACCTGTCCCATCGATCTTTTTGCAGTCTTCCCCACCAAACGGCCCAAGGCGTGTCAGGAAGTGGGAAACAGAGATGGAGTGTCTAATCAAGACCCCCTCGAGATGGCCAAAGTCAGCGCTTCAACATCAGGACGTCGTACGGCGTCCGACCCTCGACCAGATAGAGACCCATCCAGGAGACAAGTCGGGCGTCGACTGACCACATCCCAACTGCTCCGCCGGATTTGCCGTCGGGTCGTACGAGCGTACATCAGGCAAACCAATCCAGGACGGCGTGCAGAACGGAATGCAAGGGCACGCGTAATCATCACCAGGCTATTAGGACGGGACGACTCGAGGCCATGCCGGTACGGAAGCCTCGAGTAGGTCAGCACTCCATACCGCTATCGACTCCTATTCTGACGCCTATACATGTACCCTAGGTCTCTCCTTGGGACTATAAAAGGAGGGACTCAGGAATAGAATGGCGGGGGACACAGGACCACGCTCACACATAGTAGAGCTACACACTTCATACCGCACTTGTATTCACCCCTGTACAAGCACTTAGGTGCAAGATAATACAAACTCTCTCCCCCCCGCTGGACGTAGGGCCTTCTCTTGCCCGAACCAGGATAAATCTTTGTGTCTTCTTGCATCACCATCCGAAAAAGGGAGCACGCATACAAATTTACTCGTTGGTGTGACCCCCCGAGGGGAAAACACCGACACCGTTCGAAGGGGAAGGCACGGCCCGCGCCCGTCCCCCGCAAAGGGGACAAAGGGGCCTCGACATCCCGTCCTCCTCCACCTGCGGATGAAGTAGCAACAGCGGCACCTCCCGAGTTACCTTTTGGACTCAGGAATGCCGCCGCTACCTACGCCTCTTCCGTAAGCACTTCATTAAGTGCGTACGCGGAACTTCCCGGGCACCACTTGAGGTCTACACTAGACCTCGTCTCCACACCGCCCGTCTCATCCTACCCAGAGGACCTCACCTCGGGCAACGATGAGTGGGCTGGCGCTGATTTCTCCGGGTGTGGCGACCCAGAGACCTTCATGCGTTTCTTGGAGGCCAGCAACTATTGTCTCGGCTACTCCGACTCTGACAACGAAAGCTACGACCCGTCACGAGAGTGCTTCAACTTAGAAGTCGGAGGCACGCCGCATAGCGCCCAGGGGGACGCAGGGCCCTCTAGGCAAGAGGACGCAACTCCACCCCCCAATCCAACTCCCAGAACCAATCCCGGAGCCCGTGGGGTAGCATCTGCCCCCGCTGGGGGACACCATCCTGACCTCGCACAGCTCGATGAGCTGGAGGCCAGGCTCGAAGAAGAGCGCACACGCCTCCGCCAACTCCGCGAGGCCCTGGTCCGAGAACCATCCGGCCGCGGAGACGGGGGTGAAGCCAGACGTCGCGCCCGTGACGTCAACCGTCGCATTGTTGCGGACCAAGGGGAAGACGCCCCAGTCTTCAGCACGGCCAGCCAGAATGTGATGGCCGCCGCGCTCCTCCTCAGGGCGATGCCCGAGCCTTCGACTCCTGAGGGAAGGAGAGTGCGCCAGGGGCTACGTGGCCTCCTGGAGCAGGCTGTGGTGCAGAACGCGGAAAGTTCTGCTTCACAATCTCACAGCACGAGACGTCGTGGGGAACGCCCCCCTCCTAACAAGGCACCAACAATACAGGGTCTGCCACCCCCTAACCCACAAGGGGGCAACAGGGCCCCGTCAGTCCACGAGCGCGTCGGAGCCGACGCGGACGTACGGGCCACCCTCGAGGCCAGGCGACGTGACAGGGACGAGACCGAGTCCCGACGTTACCGACCGCGCCGAGGCGGGAGGTACGACCCTGATCACGACCGAAGCACGTCACCGGAGCCTCCGGGCCCCCGTGTCTTCAGCGAGGCCATCCGCAGGGCCAAGTTCCCGGCGCGATTCCGACAGCCCGCCAACCTCGCCAAATACTCAGGAGAAACTAACCCTGAGCTCTGGCTGGCGGATTACCGCCTGGAATGCCAGCTAGGTGGAGCGGATGACGACCTACTTATCATCCGCAACCTCCCACTCCACCTGGCCGATATGGCCAGGGCGTGGCTCGAGCACCTCCCTGAGCGCATGATCCATGACTGGGCCGACCTGGTCAGGATCTTTGTCGGGAACTTCCAGGGCACATACGTGCACCCTGGGAACTCCTGGGACCTCAGGAGCTGCCGGCAGAAGCCTGACGAGTCCCTCCGAGACTTCATCAGGCGATTCTCCAAACAATGCACCGAGCTTCCCAATATCACGGACTCCGACGTGATCGGAGCCTTCATTTCCGGTACCACCTGCAAGGAGTTGGTACACGAGCTCAGACGCAAGACCCCCACGAGCACGAGCCAGCTGCTCGACATCGCTACCAACTTCGCCTCAGGCGAAGAAGCGGTTGGCGCTATTTTCTCCGACGGCGCGGCCAAGGGGAAACAGAAGGCTGAGGCCACCGAGGCCTCGGGCTCGCGCGACCCAAAGAAGAAGAAGAAGGGTCGCAAGGGGAAGTAGGGACAACCGGACGACAACCTGGTCGCTGCGGTAGATCGCAAGAACCCCAAGCGGGCTCCTGCTGGCCCTGGCCTTTTCGACGAAATGTTGAAGAAGCCATGCCCCTATCATAGGGGACCAACCAAGCACACCCTCGAGGAGTGCACCGTCCTCCGTCGGTACTATACCGACATCATCACCAAGGAAAGCACCGAAGAGCCTCCCAAGGACGACGACCCCGAGGGGGAGGTTTTCCCCAAGATCAAGAACTGCCTTCTGATCTTTGGGGGACGCGCGGCTCGCCTCACAGCGAGTCAAAGGAAGCGCGAACTACAAGAGGTTTGCACAGTCAGCGCGGCTGCGCCCTCATACCTTAAATGGTCCGAGAGCGCGATCACGTTCGACCGACAGGATCACCCGGATCGGATTCCCAATCCCGGGAGCTATCCGTTGATCGTCGACCCGATCATCGCCGAGACCCGTCTCACTAAGGTACTGATGGATGGGGGCAGTGGCCTCAACATACTCTATGCCGAGACTCTGGCCCTCATGGGGATCAGTAAGTCCCGGTTGAGGAACGACACTGCACCATTCCATGGAGTGGTGCCGGGACATCGTGCCCACCCCCTCGGACAAATCGATCTACCCGTCTGCTTCGGGACCCCCAACAACTTCAGATATGTGGTCCTCACTTTTGACGTAGTTGGGTTCCCAGGGACCTACCACGCCATCCTGGGACGACCATGCTACGCCAAGTTCATGGCCGTCCCCAACTACACTTACCTCAAGCTCAAGATGCCAGGACCAAAGGGCATCATCACCATCAGCACGACCAGCCAGCACACCTACCAGTGCGACGTCGAGTGCGTCGAGCAGGCCGAGGCTCTGGCAGAATCTCTGGCCATCCTTACCGGCCTCGGTGACTGCGACCAGGACGTCCCCGACCCCAAACGTCACGCCGGGAGCTTCGAGCCGGCGGAGGAGACCAAGCTAGTTTTCCTCGACCCCGGGACCTCTGAAGGCAAGGCACTGAGGATCAGCTCCAGCCTCGACCCCAAATAGGAAGTGGTGCTCGTCGACTTTCTCCGCGCGAACGCCAACATATTTGTGTGGGGTCCCTCGGACATGCCTGGCATACCGAGGGAAGTCGCCGAGCACTCCTTGGACATCCGAGCCGGCTCCAAACCCGTGAAGCAACGCCTGCGCCGATTCGACGAGGAAAAGCGCCGGGCCATCGGAGAGGAGATCCACAAGCTGCTGGCGGCTGGATTCATCAAGGAGGTATTCCATCCCGAGTGGTTAGCCAACCCCGTGCTAGTTAAAAAGAAAAATGGGAAGTGGAGGATGTGTGTAGACTACACTAGTTTAAATAAAGCATGTCCAAAGAATCCCTTTCCATTGCCTCGTATCGATCAAATAGTTGACTCCACCGCGGGATGTGAAATTTTATCTTTCCTTGATGCTTACTCCGGCTACCACCAAATCAAGATGAAAGAGTCCGACTAGCTCGCGACTTCGTTCATCACCCCTTTCGGAATGTATTGCTACGTAACCATGCCTTTCGGCCTCAAGAACGCGGGGGCTACATATCAACGGTGTATGCTCCAGGTTTTTGGGAGCCTTACAGGCAAAACGGTGGAGGCATACGTAGACGACATCGTCGTCAAGT
Source organism: Sorghum bicolor (assembly GCF_000003195.3). Classification (NCBI taxonomy): domain Eukaryota; kingdom Viridiplantae; phylum Streptophyta; class Magnoliopsida; order Poales; family Poaceae; genus Sorghum; species Sorghum bicolor. The sequence continues at coordinate 29,482,111 of NC_012870.2, read as the reverse complement.
CCAGGAAAGCGAGCAGCCTGGTTGCCGACCTGGAAGAAACATTCCGATGCCTCAGGGCAAAAGAGATCAGACTCAACCCCGAAAAGTGTGTTTTCGGGGTCCCCCGAGGCATGCCCCTTGGGTTTATCGTGTCTGAGCGAGGGATCGAGGCCAATCCACAAAAGGTCTCGGCCATCGCGAATATGGGCCCCATCCGTAACCTAAAGGGAGTACAGAGGGTGATGGGATGTCTTGCCTCCCTAAGCCATTTCATTTCTCGCCTCGGAGAAAAAGGGCTGCCTCTGTATAGGTTACTTAGGAAATCTGAGCACTTTTCCTGGACCCCCGAGGCCCAGGGAGCCCTTGACAAGCTCAAGGCTCTGCTCACCAAACCTCCCATCCTGGTGCCCCCCGCCGAGGGGGAACCACTTCATCTTTACGTCGCAGCCACTGATCAGGTGGCCAGCGCAGCTATCGTGGTCGAAAGGAAGGAAGAAGGGCATGCCCTGCCGGTCCAAAGGCCGGTATACTTCATCAGTGAAGTACTCTCCGACACAAAGACCCGATACCCCCAGATTCAAAAATTACTTTACGCTGTAGTATTGGCTCGGCGCAAGCTCCGACATTACTTTGAATCTCACCCGGTCTCAGTGGTCTCATCTTTCCCTCTGGGAGAAGTAATTCAGAACCGAGAGGCCAACGGGAGGATTGCCAAATGGGCCATAGAGCTCATGGGCGATGGGATCGCTTATGAGCCTCGCAAGGCCATAAAGTCCCAGGTCCTGGCAGACTTTGTGGCAGAATGCACCGGGACTCAGCTCCCACCCCCACAAATCCAGCACGAATGCTGGACCATGTACTTCGACGGGTCTCTGATGAAAACTGGGGCCGGCGCAGGCCTTGTCTTCATCTCACCCCTCGGGGTAAGGATGCGATACGCAATCCGGCTCCACTTCCCCGCTTCAAACAATACAGCAGAGTATGAGGCCCTTGTGAACGGTCTTCACATTGCGATCGAACTTGGGATCAAGCGGCTCGACATCCGAGGCGATTCCAGACTCGTCATCGATCAAGTCATGAAAGAATCTAGCTGCCATGACCCCAAGATGGACGCATACTGCAAGGCGGTTCGACACCTAGAAGAGAAATTCGACGGCCTCGAACTTAACCACGTGTTAAGAAAGTATAATGAAGCCGCCGACGCGCTCGCCAAGATCGCATCCGAGCGGGCCACCGTCCCCCAGGATGTTTTCGTCAGCGACATCTACAAACCTTCCGTCGACTACAAGGACGACGGGGGGTCGGATGAGCCCCAAAACAAACAGAGTGCCGACCCCAAAGTCGCTGTCGCCCAAGAACAGGAGGCCATGGACATCGAGCCAGAGCCACCTGCGACTGACGACTCGCCTGATTGGCGCTACCCTTTGCTTCAACGCCTGGTCGATGGCACTCTGCCCCTGGACCAGTCTGAAGCGAGACGCGTGGCTCGTCGTGCCAAGACCTTCGTCCTCCTCGACGGGGAAATGTACAAACGCAGCCCCTCGGGCATCCTTATGCGTTGCATCCCACGTCAGGAAGGAGTCAAGCTCCTACAGGACATACACTCGGGGGCTTGTGGCCATCACGCCGCACCTCGGACGCTGGTAGGAAATGCCTTCCGACAGGGTTTCTACTGGCCCACCGTTGTAGCCGACGCCACAGAGATCGTCAGGTCCTGCAAGGGATGCCAGTTCTACGCTCGGCAGACACATCTCCCCGCTCAGGCCCTACAAACGATCCCCATAACCTGGCCTTTCGCTGTCTGGGGCCTTCACCTGGTCGGGCCTCTGCAGAAAGCGCCTGGGGGCTTCACCCACTTGCTTGTCGCAATCGACAAGTTCTCTAAGTGGATCGAAGTCCGAACCATTACAAGGATCAAGGCTGAGCAAGCCGTGTTGTTCTTCACAGACATCATCCATCGATTTGGAGTACCGAACTCCATAATCACCGACAACAGCACACAGTTCACCGGACGAAAGTTCTTGCAGTTCTGCGACAGGCACCACATACGTGTGGACTGGGCGGCAGTGGCTCACCCCAAGACCAACGGTCAAGTGGAGCGTGCCAACGGCATGATCCTCCAGGGTTTGAAGCCCAGGATCTTCAACCGCCTGAACAAGTTTGGGAAAAGGTGGCTCAAACAGCTACCGGCCGTCGTCTGGAGTCTGAGAACCTCCCGAAGCCGAGCCACGGGCTTCACCCCGTTCTTCATGGTCTATGGGTCGGAAGCCATCCTCCCCACTGACCTGGAGTACGGGTCTCCAAGGGTACAAGCCTACGACGAAAACAGCGGCAAGACGTTCCAAGAAGACGCGCTGGACCAGCTCGACGAAGCCAGGGACGTAGCCCTCCTGCACTCCGCCAAGTACCAGCAGGCCCTCCGCCGATACCATGCACGGCGGATCCGAGGCCGAGCATTTCAAGTCGGCGACTTGGTGCTGAGGCTCAGACAGAGCAACAAGGGTCGTCACAAGCTCACGCCCCCCTGGGAAGGACCTTTCGTCATCGCCGAGGTTCTCCGACCAGGCACCTACAAGCTCGCCAATGAAGCAGGGGAGGTCTTCAAAAACGCATGGAACATAGAACAGCTACGTCGCTTTTTCCCTTAGAACTTTGTAAAAATTTCTTTGTTCATCCATTGCCTTCAAGGAATAAATCAAAGTTTAAGTTATCAGAGAGCCTCGGACCTGCCAAGCAGAGTCCGAACCTCCCTCGGGGGCTACTACATGGGGGGAACCCCCTATGTCGACTCCGAATCTTTTTCTTTTTTCGCACAAGTTAAAAGAACCCCGACCCAAGATCTTCCTCCTCCTTCCTAAAAAGACTCAAGAAACCGAGAATCCGTCCCCTAAATCTTAAGGCATGAGCCCGAGGAAGGATCCGCGCTCACGAGCAAAGACCACCTCAACTCACCTTAGATTCGGGAACGAATTCGGGCTTCCAGGGGTTACTAAGGAAAAAGGAAAAAACACTTAGGCTTGGGGACTCCGACTTGCGCTGTCGAGGGTATCGGTAAGGGGTACCCTCAGCAATGCGCATTATGAGATTGCCCGTACGAAGGTTGGGAGCCTCAATTCGACGCTTTAATCTTACGTACGCGCCGCCATCGACGGTCGCAGCCTCGAAGACGGAAATAGCGTCGAGCGAATCGGTCAGGGCTCGAGCGACGACTACCGTCGAGAACGGAAGCGGGCTCGAGCGAACCGAGAGGCGTCGAGCGCCAGGACACTGTCCGCCGCCTGACGCGCGCACGCGGGCGGGAGCATTAAATGCATCTGACGCTTCCCACCTAACACACGGGTCACGGAAGGCGTGATAGGGAACAAGCCTCTGTCCCATCGTTCTTTTTGCAGCCTTCCCGCCGAACGACCCAGGGCGTGTCAGGACGCAGGAAACGAGGATGGAACGTCTAATCGGGACCCCCTCGTGACACCCAAGGTACAAGTCGGGCGTCGACTGACAACACCACCACTGCTCCGCCGGATCCGCCACCATACCGTACAAGCGTGCGACCTCAGAACCAGCACAAGGCGGCTGGCAGGGCAGAACACAGGAGCACGCGCAATCATCACCGAGCTATCAAGATGGGACGGCTCGAGGCCATGCCGTACGGAAGCCTCGAGTAGGTCAGCGCTCCATGCAGCTATCGATCCCTACTATAACATCTATGCATGTACCCTGTGTCTCTCCTTGGAGCTATAAAAGGAGGGACTCAGGAATAGAAGAGGGGGACATCACAACACAAGAACCCACACACACGTAGTAGAGCTACACACTTCATACCACGCTTGTATTCGCCCCTGTACAAGCACTTAGGTGCAAGATAATACAAACTCTCTCCCCCCGCTGGACGTAGGGCCTTCTCTTGCCCGAACCAGGATAAATCTCAGAGTCTCCTTGCATCACCATCCGGAAAGGGGAGCACGCATACAAATTTACTCGTTGGTGTGACCCCCCGGGGGAAAAAACACCGACATGCGCGATAACTCTAAGTAGCTCACCCGACCCCGCGCTGCCGAGGTCGGATCGGTATAAAGAGAAAGGAAATAAGATACTTAGGGGAAAGGCCCAAAAAGAGCAGTTATATTTACATTCGACAACATTATATATATATATATATATATATGTTACAAGGCCCACCGGCCTCAACGCCCACAAAAAGAAAAGAAACCTAAGGGTCCTGCTGTCCTGTCTACTCAGGTCCTAGAGCCCCAAGGGGCGGAAGCTCCACCTCGTCGTCAAAGAAGGTGGCCAAGGCATCTCCGGGGGTAGTCACGGCATCTTCAAGCCTCTGCACCTCCTCCTAGGCCTCAGCCTCATCATCCGGGAGGACGTAGCCCTCACAGACTGCCGGCAAATCAATACCGGCATAGTGAGAGCTCACCACCGCCAGGGCTTTCTTCACCCCGGCGTGGAGTGCCTCCTTCATCCTCTCCCCAGCCTGGGAGTAAAGGGCTTCCACCCGACTCCGCAGTGACGACCCCGACGCCGATACCCCGAGCCCCGCACACACCGAGGTGACCACGGCTTCAAGAGCCGAGCGGTCCGAAGCCTCGGCGTCGAGGGACCTTTGCAGGGCCTCGGCGGCAGAGGCCGCCTCGACCACCTTCCTCTCCAAATCTGATCAAAAAACAGAACAAGAAATAGGAAGTCAGGAAAAGCTAACTCGAAAAGTATAAAGGAGTCCAGGGTAAAGGACGCAAGTCTTACCCTCGGCACGCTTCTCGTGCTCCACCGAGCTCTGATTCCAGCGGGCCACCTCGCCCAGAGCCCCGGAAAGGTCGGTCTGAGCCTGGTTCAAGGCAAGGTCTTTTTCGGTGAGCAAAGCTTCAAGCCGAGCGACCTCACCCCTGTACCCCTCAGCCGCCGCCTTTTGCGCCTCGGTTTCCTGGGCGAGGACCCCAATCTTCTCCTCCAGGGGGGCGACCTTGTCCCGGGCCTCCCGAGCCTCGGTGGCCAATACCGAGCACTTCTGCCGAAGCTCGGCAGAAATCTCGCACTCCTTCGCGAGCTCCCCCTCGGCCGCCTCTCTGGCAGCCCTCTCCTTCTCAAAGGACGCCCAAGCATCCTTCTCCCGACGGAGAAATACCGATTTCTCCTGGGAGGTGGCCTTGAGCGCCTGCAAGATCAGAGGTCACACAGGGGGTTAGTACCGCAAGGGTAAGCACAAAATTACTTTATAACACAGGTAAAAATCTTACCTGAGCCAAATTAAACATGTCGCGACCCACGAGCTAGGTAGCTCGGTTAAGGGCCTCGACCCCGGCGCGCCCACACACATCCAGACCCTGCCAGAGGTAACTCTCTGACGGGTCGTCCAGGACAAATCTGGCCCCCCCTTAGCATCGCCGAGGTTGGGCCAGATTACGGGGCTCTTGCCCCATCCGGTTTCCTCCTCCCTCCCCGCTGCGGAGGCCTCGGGTGCCACGCTGGACACCACGATGGCTCGCCCCTCCTCAGCGCACGTAGGACGGGCCGCGCCTCCGAGGTCAGCGTCCTCCGGTCCTTGGGGTTTTGATGCCCCCGTGTCCCGCCCCTGGTGGCACCCTGCCTCCTCGTAGCCTGGCGGCGGTGGCGACGCAGGCCTAGCCGACCCGGGAGTCGACTGAGCCCCCCTCTTCACGGCCTTCAGGGGGGCCAGCGCCACCGAAGGCGCTTTTTGCTTACGGCTGGGGGAACAACGTTAAGTCAGAAGAAAGAGACAAACAAAAAAATCAGCAGAAGGATCAGGAATGCTATCTTCACCTCGCCCGGGGAGCAGATTTCTTATAGGAGTCCGAGGCTCCTTGGAGGTCTCCCGCAGCGCCTGGGGCTGACGGCCGGACCCCCGCCTCGCCCTCCGACGGTGCAGGGGGCGCCATGATGGCCTCGGCCTGCGACACCTCCACGGAGGCACCAGCTCCCGTCCCGGACGTTGGGGTAGGCTCGGCCGGACCCTCCGACGCTACCGACTGAGGGGCCTCCTTGGGCTCGTCCTCCGACGCCTTCTCCCCCTCTTGGAGGCCCACGGGGGCCGAATCTTCACGAGGGGCGCTGTCCTCGTCGTCCACAACAATGTGGGGGACGGGCTGCCCGCCCCCCGATGCCTGGGTCCCCCCGGGGGTCTCCGACCCACCTGGAGCCTTTAACCCCTCCGGGGCCTCGATCCCCCCGGCAGGAGGGACTGCGTCGTCCTCCTCCATCAGCTCGTCGAGCCAGTCGACATCGCCGCCCCCACCCTCTATCTCCGAGACTGAAGTCTCAGGAGACGGAGGCGGGGCGACCCCTGCCTTCTCGGCTTCACGGCGGTTCTTGGAGGCGACCTCCCGTCTCTCCGCCCTTCGCGCCGCCTTAGCTTTCTTCCCTTCCTTGACACTTTTTTGCTCGTCGTTCCGGGCCCGATTCTTGGCCCGGACCTCCTTGTCCTTAGGAATTGGGGGTAGAGAATCCCTGACGGCTCCCATCCCCTGAGGAGCAATCAGATAAGACAGGGAAATCAGGCAAAAGAAAAAACAAGAGCAAGAAATCGAAACAAAGAAAACTTTCTTACCAGGGAAATGTAGCCCTTTTCAGGGCGCATCGGCACCATCCGGGAGTTCTTCATCTCCGGGTGTGTCGTCTTTTCGACCCGGGCGGAGATGTCCGAGGTCGATATCGGCTCGGCTAACATCTTCGTCCCTGCCCAAGGGACGTCCCGGGTCATCTCGAACATGGGCACCCGGCGCTGCGCCAACGGAAGCAGGCTCCTTTTATGGAACGCTGTTGCCACCGTGGCCGCGGTGACTCGGGCCTCCCGCAGCTTCTGAAGCCCCGCTAGAAGCGGGGCAAGCCTCTTCTGCTCCTCGGCCAGAGCACCCCACGCCCACTTCTGGGGGGCCTCCGTCACCATCTTCCCAGTATACTTCAGCAGCAGACCGCCGTCGTTCCGGAGGTAGAACCACCCGCTCTGCCACCCCCGGTTCGACGACGGCATCGAACTCCAGATGTACAATCCGGACCGCTGCTGACGAAGCTACAACGTGCAGCCACCGGCCCGTAGGGGGATCTTCTCCTTCCCTACGTAGCGGGCCGACATGTCCGCCTTGAAGAGGTGGAGCCAGAGGTTCCAATTGACAGGAACCCCCAAGAACCCCTCACAAATCGTGGCGAAGACAGCGGCCTGCATCACCGAGTTGGGATTCAGGTTGTGCAGCTCCACCTCGTAGTAGTGGAGGATGGCCCTGATCAGGCGGCCGGCCGGAACCCCCGGTCTAAGAATGACAGGAAGCAAACCACATAACCCGGCGGCGGGTTTGGCTCCCTGTCGTTCGCCGAAGGAACGATCCACTCCGGGAACCCGACGTCCTTGAGAGGACGGAGGATCCCGGCCTTCACGCGCGCCTCCAGCGCGGACTTGGTCACATTACTGGGCGGCCACGCCTCGACGCCGGCCATGGCTCCGGGAGGAAGAAGAGAGTTTGCGCGATGGAGGTGGAAGAGATGGCGGCAGATAAAGGAACAGAAGGCAAGGGTCTTGTGGCGCAAGAAGCAAGAAGAAAGAAGCCAAGCCCCCAGCGGCCGCTTTTATAGAAGGGGAACGCCACGACCGCACTCCCTGCGAAGAAGGCCAAGAGGGAGGAAGGCAACCGTCGCCCACTCAGGTGAAAAACTCGAAGCGCCAACTCCCTCTGATTCCCGCGCCCGCCGCACGCACGCATTAAATTCGCAGGCGAAACGTCCCGTCCAAACCGGGGCGAGACGGCACAGCCGTTTCGAGTCCCCACGCGCCGCGCCTCAAAAGGAGCGCCCTGAAAAGTTATGACAGGGCGATTCCTTCCAAGGGACGCGGCGCCCGACCCCCCGCTGACCAAGCGTTGCATGGAGGTCTCCGTCGGGCGTCAGATTCCGTCTCGCCCGACCCCGACGCGAAAGAGCAAGTCTGAAGAGAGCCTTTCAAGGCCCAAAATCCCCAGGCCATGGCCACCTACGTTCCAGAGGTTGCGAGACTGACCTGCGACACAGGTTCGAACAGTCGCCTCAGGATAACTGAGTGAGGGATGACTGGAGATGAGCACAATAGAGGCCAAGGTCCGAACCCTACGGGGAGTCGGCGCATCTTTGCAAGTCATATCCGAGACCCATGCGGGTGTCACGAGAGTGGGATCCCATCGAGGGAGGCGCCGAGCCCTCGGGACCTAGCGAACGGTTCCGACATCCACCGTGACTGCCCTCGGGTACTTTTTGAGATGTGCCCATAAGGCCACTAGCCGACCCCTATCGAACGGGGCTCGGACATCCACTCGGATCTACCCGCCTGTAGCTCCCGGGAAGTGTCGTCACTCGCCCACCGAGGGTAGTACGGCACGACCCACCCCTCCTCCGAGCGAAAGGAAGAATGAGGAATGGAATTACAAGACGAGAAAGAACCTGATCGACCCTCGCGGGGAAAGGGCTCGGGGGCTTCCTCGCACCATGGGAACAGGCACTACGTGTAAAGAACACGCAACCTATCCCATAAAACACTCCAGACTAAAGATGTCAAGAGGTGAAAGCCTTTGAAGGAATAACACCATTCCTCCAAAAGGCTCGGGGGCTACACCCGGCGGGTGCGCTCGCGCGCACCCCCCGGCAACAGTAAAAGGCTCCAAGTCAACTACAGTCCACGGAGAAAGAACCCCTAAAGAGGTGACCTCACCTCTTCAGAGGCTCGGGGGCTACTGTTGGGTACCATAATAAGGGATACCCAAATCAGAGCAACAAAAAACGCAAAGAAACATACTAATCACAATCATCAGGGCCTCGGACGCAAGTTCCGACTCGCCCGACCCCTCAGGGCCTCAGACTCAAGTTCCGACTCGCCCGACCCCTCAGGGCCTCGAACGCAAGTTCCGACTCGCCCGACCCCTCAGGGCCTCGGACGCAAGTTCCGACTCGCCCGACCCCTCAGGACCTCGAACACAAGTTCCGACTCGCCCGACCCCTCAGGGCCTCGGACGCAAGTTCCGACTCGCCCGACCCCTCAGGACCTCGGACGCCAGTTCCGACTCGCCCGACCCCGTCCAGGCTCGGGCGCCGGACCCCACTCCGCCTGGGCAACAAGACTTCCCCCGACATGACGGATGCGACGGCCCCCATAACGCGGCAGGGCAAGGCGACAACTGTTTCAACCACCCCAGTCACTGCAGCCTTACCTCTGTCACTATACACCCCTACCCCTGTTCACTGTAGCACACTACCGCACAGTAGAAAGGGAATGGGTGAGGTAAATCAGCACCACTGTTTGTAGTCATTTTCCACTGTTGACAGGATGTGCAGCAGTACTGGTGATCCTACCCCCGCGACCCCTACAGGGTTCGGTAACCCTCTACAGGAACAGCCATGCCGTCGACCATCCCACAAGGACGAGATGGACCAGCCTCAACAGGGTCGGGGCTGTGTTTTCACCCCTCAATAAAAGAAATCTACTCATGTAAATACCTGGCCTTCCCTTGGGACTATAAAAGGGGAGCCAGGATTCACAACTGGAAGAGAGTCCAGAACACACTCACACGCACAACACCCTTTTCATAGAGCAGCAATCCACACTCTGTCCATCACCAAGTCGAGACCTGGGGCTTACCCCTCTCTCGCAATCTGCTTGTACCCCCTACTGCAAGCACCTTTGGGTGCAAGGTTATACAGAATCCACCGCTACACTGGACGTAGGGCATTCTTAGCCCGAACCAGTATAAACCCTCTGTGTCTCACTTGCATCACCATCCAAAGCTTGGTCAGTCACGCGGATTTATACTTGTTAGTGCCTAGACCGCGTGTCTAGACGCCGACACCTTTCTTGATCACAAGTTCTAAATGGCTAGAATGTGTAGAATGGATGGATAAGGAAGAAGCCTTAATGAATTTTGACTTGGGTTCAATTTCAAATGGTGAGTTCTTGACTCCCTTTGAAGATGGGATTCATCCAACTATAGAAGAGGACATAAATGAGACCAATCGAGGAGAGACTCCGAACATTCAGATTGGAGACGAAGATAACATTAATGAGCATGGAATTTATTTCATAGCCACTTTGTTTACTCCATGCTCATAGGCAACATCTTCCCAATCAATTGGTCTCTCCAACATCACCACATTTGAGATCTCTAACCCCCTCTTCCTTTCTATTTATAAAAACTTTAAAAGGGCGGTTGTCGATGCATATGTCTATAATAAATATTGCAGATCTCGTTGAGTTGATCTTGATTTAGGTCAGCGTTGGAAGGGAAACCACTTCGCCGACATAAATTGATGGTTACCCAAGGACAAGCTTGGTGTCCTAAAATAAGCACTGATCAGATCGTAACATGAGTTTTTAATTATTTACAACATTACCTTGTGTATTGAGCATATAAGGATAATTGTAAAAATATTCCTTCGGGTATTCTTGTCACTAACCTTTCCAGGATTGGAACAAGAAGATCAGATGAATGACAAGCAAGTACAAGGTATGTCCAACCAATCATCATGCAACACTGAATTAAATTCATCCAAACTTGAATTCTGCAAAATTCAAGGGAGTACTTTACATTCTTTGCCATGTTGCTATGTTTGTTGTCCCTACCTTTAAGACATGCTCAATTTGCTAAATACTAATCACACTACTTCATCTCCACTTGAGTAGATCTCTATAAATGCTGTTATGTTACCTTTGTCTATTTACTAGTAAGTGTTAGTTTTCAAGTACTGCACATACTTCTATTGGCTTTTAAATTAAGCATGGTGCTTAGGTTAAACAGCCTTCCTTAATCTGATTAGACATGGAGTCTAGTTCGGTTATTGAACTAAAAACTACTTGTGTAGACATTGGTATATTTTGTCGGACTAACCCCTGCAGAAAAACTTTCAATATTGATTTGGGAAGTCCTGAGATAAACTCACATCAGAGACGAAGAGAGTGACACATGAAGTTTAACAATTTGCACAAGGAAGACGTAGCTCATAAGAGATGATCCATGGAGGGTGCCACAAACACGATGCACAACCGCTAAGAAAGGAAAGCTTCCACAAGGTGATATTGTACCATCACTCTTCAAATAAGGTAACATCTTAAGGTACTTGACTATCACTTTTATAAGCTTCTCCTTGGTTCTGGCGTTCACATAAATAAAGAGACAAATATGTATGATATAACTCCAAATTAACCAACCCAACTGATTCAGCATGTTTAGTCCTTTAATCTTTGTTCCTACTACTACCTCCATGATCCCACACTCCTAATCATATGAGCTAAAGTGTTGCACACTCAATGTTTGGGAAGATATAAAGAAAAAGACATATACATAGATAGATTATCTTTCCATAAGGTTGAGCGATCTGATCTGACAATTCCATAAGGTTGAGCGATCTGATCTGACAAATGTTTTAAATGCTACACTCATGAACTTATCACCCATCAACTTTGACTTGCTCCGTATGCTTAAGGATAGAGAAGAATAAATATACTTTTGGTTCTGTTGGTGTTTTCCACCAACAGGACCCATGCACTTGATCTCTGCCTTGTCTCTATGAGTGTCGACGAAAGCTGGTCGGCAGTCTACCTTGGGGTATACCCACGGTAGTAGTTTATCGGTAGACGGTGCGCAAACTACGAACTCGATGGTGACGCAAGACACGGACAAGCTTTTTATCCAGGTTCGGCCGCCGAGTTGGCGTAATACCTACGTCCTGCGTCTGGTTGTATTGATTTGTGTTGAGAGAATATGATGTGATGTCTTGTCCTAGGGGGGTCCCTTGCCCCTCCTTATATAGTCTGGAGGGCAGGGTTACAGATCTGGAAACTAATCCTAGTCGGTTACAATTGCCATGGATAATTCGATATCAATTCCTATTCTAACCGACTAGAATCCTGCTTGATCTCCACATCTTGTTTCCTTGCGCGAAACTCCAGGTTGTCGGATCAAGCCTTGAACTCGTCTCGTAATGGGCCAAGCCTCCTGGCCCAAGTCTAGCCGTAAGGGTATAGGGGTTTATACCCCCACAATGAGCAGGTACACTTTGAGCAAAACACGGAGGAGTTTTATAACTCTCAGACTCTATCAAGTGAAGGACCTGGATCTACGAGCACAAACACACTGAGCAGGACAATGTCAATGCCGCACTTCGAACTGCTGGGCAAACGAAGAGGTGCAGACGTCAAGGTGAGAAGTCTTGTTAAGAAGACTTAAAACATTGAACCCTCGCCGAAAGGTAAGATCGGTAGTTATCCATATTTATCCCTTCTGCATTCCTTTTTCCCTTTAATTATTTACTTTCCTTAAATAAATTATTAGTTAATCATGCTATCTTGAAAAGAAAATAAAAATGTTAAAAAATACTAAACCCCATGTGAGTATACGAGTGGCATAAAACCCATAAGTACCTTCACTGTGGTGGCATAAAAATAAAATAAATATTTCTTTTCTGCTTCATAAAATAAAAATATAAAAACAGGGAGTAATATTTATTGAGGAAGCTCAACATGATGAAGGCTAGATATTTATGCTAACACTTAGTTAGTTCCACAAGTTGTCTATTTGAGCTTCATAGAATTTAAGAATCAAGAAGACTAGCAGACGGAGGACATTCTAATCGCTGTCAGAATGCTGCTGACTTTCAAATACACCTCTACCACCTGCTAGCTACATCAAGAGAAATTACGTCAAAATTCAGCTTGGGGGAGAGCACCTCCATTTATCTCGCTAAGTATTTCTACCTATCTTTATACTTATATTATATTAGAATATTAAAATACATAAACTATGAAAAACCAAATAAAAATTTTGTGCATATATATATATATATCTTTTGCATAGTGTGTTTAATAAATAAATAAAGTGGCTATGCTAATCTGAATCTTAATAATAAAACTCTAGCATGGATATGATGAATAGTTGCTCTGCCTAATTTGCAAATTTGAAGTTCTCTCTCAAGTTTAGACATAACTGTTATAATTTAAAGCTTGCTCTAGATGTAACTTGTGGGATGAAAACTTGATCTGAAATCTAAGTTGTTAACGGATATGATATGGGAAGGTTGAGCTGCTGTTTATCTGTTCCTAGAGATGCTAGAATTCTGGAGAATTTTATCTTTGAAAAATCTTTAAAATATTGCATGATGAGTTCCTGTATGATGAGAGTTTAAATTCCTACCACAGCCATATATACATGCTTGCTAGACTTTGAGCCACATATTTACTATTTACTGCTTATGAGCATTGAGTGTGGTCAAGCTGTGTAGACCCTTAGGAGCTTGTCATGTGGTTAAATCAAGATTCACTTGCACGTTCACTCAAATATGCTACTTCTACTCCGGAAGTACCATCCACATATATCCATCCATGTCCATCTCCAGAACCACCCAAAAATATTCTACTCCTAATGTGGGAGAGAATAGCCAAAAATATTTCTATTTTCCCTTGTGAAATAAATGCTCAAGTTATCTTGCTACTACCACTTGCTATATTATCTCAAGAGATGAGTGCTCTGAAAAAAAAGAAGAAAAGAGAAGAAAAAAATAAACGAGGAAATAAAAAGGGGCAAGTGCCCAGAACCTCGAAAGAAAGAAAAAGTGAGACGAGAGGTAAAAATGGACAAGTGTCCGACAGTAGAATTAGGGGTACAAGATACCCACCTGAGAGGAAAGAAAAAGAAGAGCATCTCATTCTCCTCATAAAGTTTCAAAAAGCAAGGAAGGTATGTATCCCCTCAAAAGAGCAAAAGTAGAATTAGACTTCCACCATTGTTATCACCATCATCACCATACACCATTCATTCGCCACACATGCACATCTTGATTTGACTTATTGACTTGTTTCTTTAGATCCATGGTTTGACTATACAATAAATGTCTTGTAAGTATGTATTAGCTATCTCCCACCTATGAGCTCCAGATATTAAAGACTTATTAGAGTAGGGTGAGAGAGAAGGCAATGTCACTATGCCTTATACCACAAATACCATATATCTTGAGAGATGGCATATACCATCACTGCCTTGGTAAGGATCTAGAAATACCACAAAAGAGAGATTTAGAGAGTCATACAAGGAATCTCTGAGTTTTATTTGAAAATCTGCAAAAACTCCAGAGCTATAGCTAATCAAGAATAAGAGACATGGCACTTGGCTAGACTATTCTATCTTTTAACTACTCAAGACAGAAGTGACGGTTACAAGTCCCATGGTGAAAGGTAAAGTGAGTAAGTTTTAGTTCTTGACAGTTTACTCTAACTCAGAGATGAGATCTTAAGTATCAAATTTAATTATCAAATAAACAAAGAAAAGGATCCAAATGAAATCAACATCTAGACTTAGGGTTTTATCTGACAGAATTCCACGAGTTTTGGTGTTTGTCTATTTCTGCAGGGGGTTATCAGAAAATATGAAAGAAAGGCCCACACGTCGGGTTTACATAGAGATATTAACGTGCCGCGCAATTTTCTACCATCTAGAAGACTCCAGAAGCCACGGGAACGAACGGGCGGCCGATCGGGCCCGGGGGTAGGGTGCCCGTCCAGCTACAGTAACCAATCAGCTTCAACTTCGCGGATCATGCTCCACCGACCTAATACTTCAAGGAAAACCACACGATCAATGTCGGTTTGATCCGACGGCCCAGATTCATCTGAAAAGACTATATAACCAGACCCCCTGGCCCCTAGAGGAGGCACCCCTTGATCATTATTCATTATTCATAGACAGAGCAAAAGCTAGGGTTTAGAGATGAGAGCTCTCATCTCTTCTCTAAACTAGAGTAGATCTAGATAGTAGCAAGATGGAGAGCGAAGGAGGATTAGTGGAGAGGCCGGCCTGTCGGTTCTTCCTCCGGTTGTACTTCGTCATGATCAAGCTCTAATCAAGCTTGCTCATGGGATGACTCTGGTAATCTACTTCTAATTCATTATGCAATTACTAATCATGTATGTTCTGGTTCACAACTCTTTTGAGTATTCTAATCTATAGGACGCTATAGGTTAGAGTTGTAGTATAGGTGTAAGCGTGGTGCTTAGACCTAGATTACTTGTGGATATCCCCTGTCTAGCTGGATCGTGTGGTAGGCCACGTAGGTGATAGTTACGTTGGTCCTCTGTAGTCCACCTCTCGTTAGCAGGACGGGTAGGGTTTATCGGCCTATGGATAAGCATCCTTTGTGGTGTAATCTTATCACGTGGTTCGTCCCAGACATAGACATACCCCTTTGAAGTAGAGAAACCATAGTTACCCTCTCTATTCTGCTACCATCGCCCATATACTAGATTGCTCTACTCTCTATTCCCATATTATCACCCATTATTATCTTACCTTTAATATTGTTCTTATTCGATTCTACCATCTTTTCTATTTACACTTATTTACTTATCTTGGTTAAGTTAGAGCGTAAATCAGTTCTCCTGTTTCCCTGTGGATACGATAAAACCTTTAACCGGGTAAAAGCTTCAACGGTATCCGTGCGCTTGCGGATTATCTGTGTGCGTATAAATACCATAGTACACTCTAGTGCCATGCTGAGGATGACAACCTAGTATTCAAGTGGTGTTAGCAAGTGTCAACAGCCTACATGTGGATGCAAGTGCCTATGCCTAAGTACCTTTGCCCATGTGGTCATAGTTGCTAAAGTTACCAAAGTGACTGGTGGTGGCAATCACTGAACCAGTTGGAGTAGCGCTGGAAGCTTCAGATGCTTTAAACTTCTGCCATTGCTCCCACTGTTTGACCTGTTCTCCTGTTAAGGTGAGGGACTAAGTCTCCGAACCACTCTCTATGGTAGAACTCTCCATGGTAATCGCATTGGCTTGAGGAGTACCACGACCTTTGCCACATCCTCCTGCATGTCCTCCACCATGACCACCATGAGTTCCACTCCTACCACCATAGCTTCTCGGAAGGGGACACTTGTAGCTCATGTGTCCCTTCTCACCACAATTGTAACACACCCTCTCTGTCATAGTGGTATAGGCTAATTTCACAGGATTGTCACCACTCATCATCCAAAGCCTACTCTCCTCAATGACCATGGCTGACACGGCCTCCTCCATGGCAGGTAAACTATTCTAGTGACAGAAAGCATCTCTTCTACTCTCAAACTTAGGATCCAAGTTTTTTAAGAAATGAGTCACCCTCCTGTCCTCAATCCACTTCTGAACATCATGGGCATCCTCTAGATCCCTTATATGAAGTGGAGCATAGTGATCTAGCTCTCCCCACAGTTGCTACAACTCACAGGCATATTGCTCCACTATTCGTCCTGCTTGTTTCACTGCATCAGCCTTGTTCTAGATTTCCATCATCACCATCACATTCCCTTGCTTGGAGTACCTATTTCTCAGAGTTTTCCATATTTGTGCTATAGTATGCATTGCTTTCACCACTTTACTGACTGATGGTGACATGGATGCTAATAACCATGCCACTACGGTAGAGTTTGTCATGTGCCAAACTCTCCACTTGGGGCTAAGCTTGTTAGCCGGCTCAACACAATCTTTCCTCAAATAGTTTTCTACCCCTTTTCCTCCTAGTATCACCTATACTCTTCTAGACCAACTCAGATAGTTCTTACTTCCCTCCAGCTTCACATCATTTGGGATGAGTTCCAGTTTGAGTTCACGCAACTCCCTAGGACCAATCAGATTCATCTTTAGAAGCCCCTGAATCATGGACTTCTTCTCACTTCTTAACTCGGCTTTGGTAATTAGTGAATCATCTCTACCATTCTTTCCCTTTTTCTGTATTCTCTGCAGACATCCTCTTTGCTTCTTCCCCTATATCCATGTTCTCTCTGGATCAGAATCCTAGCTCACCAAAAACAACACTCACAACCAAGCCACCTAATCACCACTGTGTAGCCAATCGTCACAATCCCACCAAATCAACACAGAGTAAAAAGTCTCACAGCCAGCAAATACAGAGAACTATAACACCTTCCTCTCCCCTTTTTTTTGCCTCAGCAACTCACCAGCACCCGCTAGCACCCGCACGGAGCCGCAGACTAGAACCCGCACGGAGCTCGCGCAGATTCTCCTCGCTCGGCACCCGCACGACCGTCGCGCCCTTCTCTATGCGCTGGCACGTGAGCCAGCACCCGCACGCTGCGGAACCTACACCCGTGCGTGCGTCTGCCCGTGCCGCTTGCATCCACCCGCGTCGCCCGCCGCACCCGCGCGTGCCGCCCCTACTCGCTTCGCCTGCCACACCCACACATGCAGCTCCTGCTCGCGCCCCCGTCACACTCACGCGACAGAGCCTGCGCCCCGTCGCCCAAGGAGGAAACCCTAGCTTTGGATACCATATTGCTATTTTGGGGGAAGTTACTCTTCACAGTGTGCCCCCCAACATACTTACTCTTTGTTCTTTCCTTCATTATTTTACATATTAGTCCTCATACAATTTAGTATTTACACCAACATAGCCCTATATACAAATACGATACTGCTCCCCTTCGACTGGTAACAAAAAATGATTAGAAGACGACATCATCTTCCTCCTCCTGACAAACAACACTGTCACTCACTAGTACAATAAAGCTCTGTACAAGTGGTTCCAAACCTATTTCTATAGGCGTTCTCAGACCCGCCAGTGCTGGGGCCAGTGGAAATGAAACTTTCCACTGGTGGTTAATTGAGAACAACATTCAGTTAAGATTACCACCTGTGGAAATCGATTTCCACAGGTAGTTGTGTTATGTCAACCGCTTATGGAAAGACTTGTCCAAAAAATATAAATTAGGTTTTAGAAATAGGTAAAAAAAATAATCGTGGGGAAGGCCCACTAGCTGTCGCTCGCCTGTCTCCCGTCAAAGTTGCAAGTCATGTATTTTTTCGCGTAAAATTCAACCTCTCCCTCGCGCGTAGCCTTCTCTACCACTCCATCCAATACTCACTTGTGTCTATATTAGAGTTTGGTTCCCCACATATTATCCTAAATTGAGCAAACATTGATTGTTTGAGGCCCTAAACGGATTCAAATGAAAAAGTTGTCAACTATAAAGTTATATAACTTTTCAAGATCTATAACTTTTATATTGGCAGTTTCTCCATCCAAGGTAATTTACAAAATTTAAATTTCAAATTTGACAAATTCAAACGTAGTTTTCGATGACAAGATGATTTCAAAATAAAAAATTATCAACTATAAAGTTTCATAACTTTTTTAGATCTACAACTTTTGTTTTTATGGTTTTTTTATACGAGGTCATTTGAAAAACTTAAAAAAATTAATTTTAAATTATTTCTACAGACGGTTTTCTTAGCAACCGCCACTAGAAATCTGATTTTTAGTGGCGGTTCATTAAGAAAACCGCCTGTAGAAATACATGATTTCTACATGCGGTTTTGTTAGGAGAACCACTAGTAAAAATGCACAATTTCATTTTCTTAAGAAAACCACAAGTGAAAATAGTTTTCTACTAGTGGTTCTTGAGTTGGGTCCACCGATTTCTTTTTACAGACGTTTTTTAATTAAAACTTCCTGTAAATAAAATCCACCGCCAACATACAGTTTTTTTTACTAGTGACTCTGCCGCCTTCACCACCGACAAGAGGACTCGCATCTCGCAACTACTTCACTAAGTCTCACCTCCTCAAGCGGTGGTGCGGCACTTGCCTCCTTGATCTTCTCGCATGTCATCCCTCAGTACAGGAGAAGTGCCCTCTCTCTCTCATCTCCGATGAGCCATGGCAATGGTGGCATGGAGCTCTTGGAAAGCACATGACATAGAGGCAACCTAAGCTACTCATGTACTCCTGGCATGAAGGCGAAGCAGGAGGCAATCAGGCAAGTGATAAGTATAGCAATGGGCAAGCAGGTCAGCAAAGGAATCCGTTGCATGTTTATATTAGCGACATGAACCAAACAGAAGCCGTAATTGCTTCCATGTTTTCTGATCCCAGTGTCTTACGTTACCGTTCCCCAACCAAACAACACCTAAGACCTTGTTTGGATGTAGTCGGATTCCCATCAATCCACATGTATTGGGGTAGGTTGGAGTGGAACTTGAACTAAATTTCACCTCAATCCACTCCAACACATGTGGATTGAGGTGAATCCAACAACATCCAAACAAGACCTAATGTGGAAAGGATTCCAGCTAATTAGAGATCTCATGGCCCTCTCCGCTAAAGAAAGTGTGGCACGAGACGTCAGCATCCCTAGTACATATCGCTATCGTTTCAACCTTTCCTAAGCCATCTTAGTACTATTACTGATTTAGATGCCGACGCATGTGTGGCACTTTGCATCGCGTGGATTCAGGTTGAGTTGATTGATCTTTTTTTGATGAAACGGTGGGGGAGCTCCCCACCCCTTTTTTTGTATTTCAAAATAAATAAAGGAATCGTTACAAAGTCTGGATCCAAAGATTACAGGGCCGCACGCCCAAAGTAGAAAAAGCAAGAAAGTTACAAGTAAGACTCTCTCCAACTACTAAGGGCAGAGCTAACATTGGGTCTTGCTTTGTTACAAACTAAAGCAATTTCCTCTCTGAACTGTCGTTTCCATAGCTATAGATTCTTCTGACCATGGTCGAATATAATGCCATTTCTTGTGTTCCAGATGATCCAGCAGACAGTAATGAGGATTTCTCTAAAGATGGGGTTGCCAAACTGTAAGCGTGCTCGTACAATCATGTCCACAGGATTGAGGTTGAGGTCCTAGGATATGGGGATGGTCTCCCAACATTCTTTACTGAAGCTGTGTTGACGGTCCTTAAGTACTAAAATTAATAATCAAATAAACATGAAAAAGGATCAATATGAAACAAACATCTAGAATTAGGGTTTTATCTGACAGAATTCCACGAGCTTTGGTGTTTATCTATTTCTACAGGGGTTTATCAGAGAATATGGAGAGAAGGCCCACATGTCATGTTTACAACGAGATAATTACGTGCCGCGCAATTTTCCTCAATCTAGAAGGATCCAGAAGCCACGGGAACGAACGGAAAGCGATTCGGGCTCGGGGGCAGGGCGCCCGCCTAGGGCTGGACTCCAAACAGGACTCTGCTTCGGGGCAAGACTCCACCGACCTAAAGGATCAATCTAAACCATACAATCTATGTCGGTTTGATCCAATGGCTCACGTTCACTTGAGGGGACTATAAAACCAGACCCCCTGGCCCCTGGAGGAGAGAGGAGAAATCATTATTCAGAGGTAGCCATCAAAGTTAGGGTTTAGAGCTTCTCTCCCACAGAGAATTAGAATTAGCTACTCCCTAATCCTTCAAGTTTAGAGGTTTGATTAGATAGCAATTAGAGAAGTAGAGCACTACGCTCCGGATTCGGATCTTCGGTAATAAAGATTGGTATTATTCATATCTTTCTCTAATTCTATTGTTCTAATTGCATTATGTCTCTAATTATTATGTTCTTAGTTTGCTCTAGTTCTATATTTGATATAGTTCTAATTGATAATGAGTTTATGTATAAGTTTGCAAAGCGCTTAGCTCTTGACGCGAGGGAGTTAGGTGATAGATCACATGTGAGCGTGGTGCTTAGATGTTATTTATCTGCAAATGTATCCTATTGGCCGGGTCGTGTGGTAGTTCGTGATAGTGACAGCTTCGTTGATTCTTATATAGTCCACCCTCTGTTGATAGGACAGGCAGAACCGGTATTGTGGAGTAAGTCATGCGATGTTCTGATTTACTTTATCAATGTTCCTTATACATGAATGAAGAGTCTTTTATGCTATATATGATCTAGTAGATAACTAGAGTAGATTATGACTTAATAGTTAGTAGATAACTTAGAATCTATTCTCTAGCTAATCCGACATCACCTACATATATGAGGAGTAGTCTATTTTCTAATCGCTGTGTCATCTACCCATGAACTTATACTTTATTATCATTATCTTTATGGTTTACCCCCTGCTAAAGTAAGTGACTGTGTGACGAGTTTCTCATTAGTAATCATGTTCTTGCAAGTTTATCTCTAGTCTATGCCTTGATAGATTTTGCCCCCTTGATTTAATTCCATCTCCTTAGATCCCTTGAGCAAAATTATAAATAACGATACCTAGAATACTTATCCTGGTGAAATGCTACAATGAGGTGTTTTATCTGTGCGCTTGCGGATAGAATAGATTATTTTCTAGAGAGCCCTTTACATTTATAAATACCTTTGTACACTCTGGCACCATGCTGGGGATAACAACCTAGTATCTAAGTGGTGTTAGCTAGTGTCAACAAGCTGCATTCAAAAAATAAGTGAAAACTGGTCTCTTCACACCCCTGGGAGCACATCACACATGTATAGTCATCCAGGTGCATGTGTTTTCTGCGTAGGAGGTTCCTAGTGTTCAGACGATCCCTCAACAGCAACCAGAAGAAGAATTTATGGTTTCCTAGGTTGCCTGATTTCCAGAGCCATTTGAAGAGTGGGGAGTCAGGGGTAGATTTGATGAAAAGGGCATAGGCTTTCTTACTGTTGTAGTTCGAAGTTCCCCAATTGTAGGACCAAATATCATTGAGGTTCACGTCCCAGTGTCTGTTATGTATGATATTTTGAAGTTCCTCGAGCTGATCAGCAGCAATAGGCGGTAGAGGTAGGGGACTGAATAAAAACTCCAAAGGTTGGTTGAGGAAGAGCTTTATGGAGCATTTGGGTTTTCTAGTGAAGGAATAAAGTTGTGGAAATGTGTCCTACGCTGTTTGATCCATCCAATTGTCTGACCAAAGGAGAACTGAGTTTCCTTTATTGGGTGAGAAAATGGAGATATTTTGGAAAATTGGGAAGAGTTTCATTATGTCTTTCCACCAGGGGGACCCGACAGGGCTTCTTGCATGTGGAGGAATGGATTCATTTGCATACAGTTTGCTCCATGTTAGCTTGACCCAGGGTAAATCTGCTCTGTTATAGAATTTATCTAAGAATTTTAGTAACAGGGCTTCATTTTGTTTCTGAATGTCAATGATACCCAGGCCCCCTTGATCTTTGGGTCTGCAGGCAGTCTCCCAAACTACCAGACATTTTCCTTTCCTATTTATATCTCCTTTGTCCCAAAGGCAATGCTTTCTGTATATATCGATTTGCTTGATAACTGCTGGGGGCGACTTTATGGTGCACATGTAAAATGTTGGTAAGGCAGAGAAGACAGAGTTCACTAATATAAGTCTACCATTGTAGGACAGGAATTTGCTGATGATTGTGAGTCTTCTTTCCATTCTGGTGATGAGGGGGGCAAATTCGGTGATAGTTGGTTTTGTCGTTCCAAGAGGGAGTCCAAGGTATGTGAACGACATTTCTCCGACCTAATAGGCAAAGGTATTGGCTAGGTGGGTGACTCTCTCTACACTCATATTGATTGGCACCATAAAGGATTTGTCAAAGTTAACGTGTAGTCCAGTCGAGTCAGCAAAAGATCTTAGTAGTCCTTTCAGACAAAAAAGTGATCTGGCATCACCACGAAGGATGAGGAGGGTATCATCAGCGTACTGCACAATAGGGTAATCATCTTGGAAGTCATCACTGAGAGGATGCTTTAGGATGCCAGCTTGCCAAGCTTTATTTATGATGGACTGGAGTAGGTCAGCTGCTAGAACAAAGAGAAGGGGAGAGAGGGGATCTCCTTATCTTACTCCCCTTTTGCATTTGAAGTTCTTTCCTAGTATACCATTTAGGAGAACAGCAGAGCTGGCAGTACTTAGGAGGTTCTGAACCCAACTTACCCATTTCTCAGAAAAGCCTTTATGCTTTAAGATCTCCAGAATAGCCTGGTGCTCTACTCTGTCAAAGGCCTTCTCAAAGTCTAATTTCAGGATGATAATCTCCTTTTTCGAGTGATGGCAAAGGTGAAGGAACTGAAAGGACCAAGCAAGGCAGTCATGGATGGTTCTTCCTTTAATGAAGCCATACTGATTAGTGTGAACAAGTTGCAGAATCTTTGACTGTAGTCTGGAGGACAGGATCTTGGTGATGCATTTCAGAGAATAATTTAGAAGGGAGATCGGCCTATAATCATTGACCGTTTTAGCATTGTCCTTTTTGGAATGAGGACAATGAGGGAAGTGTTGATACTGCTTAGGTCTGTGTTAAAGTTGCAGAAATCCTTCATTGTCCTAGAGAAGTCCTCTTTAATTATATTCCAGCATCTCTTGATGAAGCACCCATTGAAACCATCAGGCCCAGGGGCATGATTGTTGGGAAGGGTTTTGATGACTGTGTCCATCTCTTCATTCGAGAACTCAGCATCCAGCTCTGTCAGGTCATGTTCTTGAAGTAGTTCTCCAAGCTCATAGCTAATACCTTCAAAGTCACTGACTCCAAGTCTTTCTCTGAAAGCATTCCAAATGAGGTTGGCCTTTTGTTCGTGGTCAGTTATAAGGTCACCTTCACCGTTGGATAGGGAGACTATGAAGTTTCGTTTGTGAGTGATGGTAGCTAGGGAGTGGAAGAACTGTGTGTTTTCATCACCAAACTTGACCCATCTTATGGTGTTTCTCTGTTTCTAGTATTTTCTCTTGGAGTCAAGCAACTGGGAGAGATGATGTTTGACCAGTCTTCTGAATGAGTTCTCTAGTCTGGAAAGGATCCTTTGGTCTTCTAGACCATCCAGGAGCTGAAGAACCCAGTTACAGTTGAAGATAAGTTTGTTCAGGTTGGACAAGGATTTGCTCCATTTCCTTAAGCCACTTCTGACCTGTTTCAACATACTAGAAAGGTTTTTGGCTGCATTCGCATAGACAGGGGAATTATCCCAGTGTAGTTTTACAATGTCCATGAAACCAGGGTGTTGTACCCAAAAACTTTCAAATCTGAACATACGCCCCTTGGGGATGTGGGTGCCAATATGCAGTACATATGGAATATGATCTGAGATGGGTCTTTGTTGACGGTGGATATACCATAGAAATCCACATACAAAACACCGTCAACATGCCTCGGTTGCAAGGGGAAACGACATGACATGAACATATTTTATCCATAACTAGTTCCACTTGTACTCTTAGCTTGTTTATGCAGGAACAACAAATTCAAGACATTATTTGACAAAGCCAACATCAGAATCATCAAGAGGAGATCGAGGGGACAACAGGTGACACCCTGGGCCCACAGGGAGGGGGTCGCCCGACCCCTCTTTGGTGGGACCCAGGTGTGCCACCTAGTCCACCGACATAAGGGACCCCTGTGGACACTGCTGGTGGGCCCAGAGGCCCAGAAGTAGGGTCGCCCGACCCCACATCAAAGGCGGTTCCAGGGTCGGTGGCCTCCCACCGACCTTCCCCACATGTCCCACATGTTGATTTGCCCCTGCCGTTGATCAAATGGCGGTTGTGAGGTCGGTTTGATCCAAGGGTGGAGAGAAGATGTCACGCGGATCGATGACGTGGCGATGGAGTAACCCCTACTCCATCTCCCTCTATAAAAGGCAGCCTCCATCCTTCATTTCAAGTGTGCAATTCCAAGGCCAAGTGCATTACAAGTTCCAAGCATACAAGTAGAGTAGTAGTTAGTCTAGAGTGGGAGTTAGAGTCGAGTCGAGCGAAGCTCGGGGTCTCCGGAGTCGTCTTCTGGAGAGTCTAGTATAGCTCTTGTACCTTTCTACTTTTGTAAGACTTTCCTTTTATTAATATATTATTCTTACTTTACTTTACTGAGTTCTTACTTAGTGCAAGTCTTTTAGTCTTGTTGTGCATTTACTTTAGTAATATAGTTGTCTTAGTGAAGTTAGTGACCTGTAACCACTCCTGTGTGTGCATCATCGTCCTATCTTGTATAGGAGCTCTAGCTAGCTGCAACTAGTTAGCGTTGTAGGATTAAGTGTGAGCGTGGTGCTCATACTTAAGATTACCTTTGATTACCGCTGGCTTGAACGGAAAGTAGGAGCGCACTCCCTAGTAGGTGACAGATCGTGGGCGGCATTAGGTTCTCCTCACGTACAGGCTAGTTCTTAAAAGGTAAGGCGTCCATAAGCCCAATAGTCGCTTTCGGTAAGGGGTTAGGTGTAAAACCTTCTAAGCGTCTTACCAGCTCGGCTATCCCTCGCACACAGTTAGTAAGGCTCTAGCGTAGTTAAGGCAATTATCTATTAAAGTAAGTCACAGAAGTCAAGTTAGATACATAGGAGTCCTTTACTCGCTCGTTGTCCTCCCACCTAGCTAACTCTACCATTTACCTTTAGCATAGGACCTTGGATTCACCACTACCCTTCCTATTCGTTATTTACCACCCTTATTCACTAGTTGATACTAGATAACTCAAGGAATCTCATTCCCCTTTTTGTTAAACACACTTAGCCGCTTTCCCTTGGGAAAATATAAATTACGATACCTTGGAATACTCCTTGGTGAAGTGCTACAGCGGTACATTCTGTGCGCTTGCGGAATTATCCAATAG
Source organism: Sorghum bicolor (assembly GCF_000003195.3). Classification (NCBI taxonomy): domain Eukaryota; kingdom Viridiplantae; phylum Streptophyta; class Magnoliopsida; order Poales; family Poaceae; genus Sorghum; species Sorghum bicolor. The sequence goes on along the minus strand of NC_012870.2, from coordinate 29,456,796 downwards.
TAAATAGAGTTACCCTACCAGGGCACTTCTGGCGCCGTCGCCGATATCCGGTGGTTGCGTTAAGAAGTGTCAACAAGCATTTCTGGCGCCGTTGCCGGGGAAAGCGTCTGTCTAAGAGTTTTAACAAAAAGAGAATCCAGAGTTTGCTAGTTATCAAGTAGTGATAGGGATAACCCATCACTTGTCTTGTCTTCCTTTATTGTGAAGCCTGACAGTGTATGAGCGGTTTCCAATTGCCGTCAAACTTCGTTGAAGATCCTGAGCAACTGTTGAGGAGAACTAGACGTCGTCAAGTTCCACCTCAAAGGTTCATCTCGAACCTGAATCCGTTAGAGGAAGGAGTATCTGCACCGGTTATCAAAGAAGCTATGGCCCAGAAGACCATCTCTGAGTACTCTGCGCCGTCGGCTGACAATGTCGCCACGGGTCCGCAGCTTAACTTGGGGGATGCGACTTTTGAGTTGAAGCCTGCGCTTATCAATATGGTGCAAGCCAATCCCTTCTGTGGAAAGCCACACGAGGATGCCAATGCCCATCTCCAACACTTCTTGGAGGTGTGCGGCACCTTCACCATCAAGAATGTCGCCGCAGACGCCATCCGTCTTCGCCTCTTCCCATTCTCATTATTGGGGAAGGCGAAGCAATGGTTCTACGCCAACAAGGGTGAAGTGACCACGTGGGAGAGGTGCGCCAATGCATTTCTCAAGAAGTTCTTTCCGATGGGCAAGACCAGCGCCCTTCGTGGAAAGATTTCCAGCTTCCAACAGCAAGCAGATGAGACGATTCCCGAAGCATGGGAACGTCTGCAGGAGTACATTCGCGCCTGTCCTCATCATGGGATAGAGGAGTGGCTCCTAATCCAAGGTTTCTACCATGGCCTGACCGGTTTGGCCCGTAGTCACCTTGATGCTGCCGCTGGAGGAGCATTCTTGCAACACAATGTCAAGGATGCCAAGGACCTCATTGAAAAGATGGTTATAAACCAAGGATGGAATGAGGAACGCCTCCAACCCAAGAGAAGAGGTGTCCATGCCTTGAATGAGGTGGACATGCTCTCTGCTAAGATGGACCTCTTAATGAAGAAGATGGAAGAAAGTTCCAAGCAAGAGACCATTCAACCTTACGCCACTGCACGGGCCATTGAAACTGATTCATGGTGCGAAGTGTGCGGAGGATATGATCATTCGGGAAACAATTGTCCCAAAACAAAGGAGGAAGTGAGCTTCATCAACAACAACAACAATGGGTACCGGCCCCAACAACAGCAATGGAACTCGCGCCCCTTCTACCAAGGTAATTAAGGTAATGGTTACAATCAAAATTTCAATAATTCTTTTGGTAACCAACCTTCTCTTAGAGATCTTGTCTTAGGCCAATCTAAAATCAATGATAGCATTAACAAGAAAATGATGGCTAATGATAAGATCCTTGAAAACTTAAGTGAAAAGTTGGATAGCTTTAACTCTGCTATGAAAAATCAGTTGAGCTTTAACAAAATGCTAGAAACACAATTAGCTCAATTAGCAGCAGCTGTCCCATCCTTCGAGCAAGGTAAGATCCCAGGGAAACCTGAGGACCCAATTAAAGGAGTTAAACTAGTTACTACGAGGTTCGGTAAGCCTCCGATACAATCCAACTGGAGCTATCTTCTGGATTCGCCCTTCATCACCAAGAAGGACGACCCAGGCCTGCCGACCATCACCTGTGAGATCGGACCGCAAATCTTCCACAACGCCTTCTGCGACCTTGGATCGGGTGTCAACATCATGGCCAAGGTAACTTATGATAATTTGTTAGGGGGGCCTTTGCACCCCACATTTGTTCGTTTGCAGATGGCAGATCAGACGATCAGGTTCCCTGAGGGGTTGGCAAGGGACATACTGGTAAAAGTTCAAGACGACTACGTCCCTGCCGACTTCATCATTCTAGATATGGGATCCAATAATGATGTCTCGATCATCTTGGGAAGGCCATTCCTCAACACGGTCAATGCAGTCATCTATGTGGGGTCCGGCCAGATTCACCTCCAATTCCCAGGATGGAAGGTAAAATGTCCATTCAATGGTTATAAAGCTAACATGCAGGTGAAGGACAAAGAACCTCTGACTAAGCCTCGCCACATCCGACGCCGAAGGGACAAGAGAGGTAAGTCGGCCAAAAGGGCCGAAAAGAAAGAAGAGGAACCCGCTGAACCAAAAATCAATACCAAGCAAGTATGGCGGGAGAAAGAGGTGCAATCAAGGTCCACGTCTCCGGGACCATCTGATGCACCCGAAGAATGAACAAGATGGAGAGGTCCTGCTCTACGGACCTAAAACATGGAGCCCTTGCTGATAAGGTAAATCAGTAGTTATCCCATATTTATTTTCTGCATTTCAATTTCTACTATTCACTTTTCAATTGCATTCTTACTTTAAATTTTGCATATCTTATTTCGACAAAATGTTTAGCCATAATAAATAAAATTTTGAGAATAACTTGTCATAAAAATTTGAGCTGCTGGAGCTCCCAAAGGGGGGTCGCCCGACCCCACCTTGGGGCCCACTTCACCACATTTCAACCTTGCTAGTCATAGAGGTTCCAACCCAGCACTTGGATGCTCTGGGAGCTCCAATGTGGGGGTCGGCCGACCCCCATATTGGCCCCACTTGCCTCCTGCTGGCCAACATTTGAATCACAATGGAGTCCTATGCTTGTAACACTAGCTAAAGTTTGAAAAAGAGTGGTCCCTTGATCCTTTACTTTAGTCATAAGATGCTCCTTTCATCTTTGATTCTTTTGGGACCACTCCACTAGCTTAAATTCTGCAAAGTGGTCACCTAGGCATGCTTGAGTGCTCCCATGGTCCATAGGAATCACTTTAGACATGTCTCCACTTTTGCCATTCATCTTTTACCTTTCACAAAGCACTAAAACAGGGAATCTCAGAAACAATTTGAAAACTTTTGGTCCACACCTAGCCTTTACTTTTCCGGACAATCCATGACACAATGTTTAAAGTGGAGGAGGGGCTAGGATGAGGGTCGGCCGACCCCCATTTTGGGCCATCTCTGCAAAATCTTGAAAGCATGCAGAATGGTTCCCTGTATAAAGCTAAACTCAAATTCAAAATGCTTCTGGGGGGTCGGCCGACCCCTATATTGTGGGTCCACTACTTGCCCTTCTCCCCCTATAAATACCACAGCATTGTGAGCTCAACTCCACACCCAAAACCACCAGAACCATTCGAGCTCACAATCCTTTCTCTTCTCTCTTTGTTACAAGCCATTTCTCAAGTTTAGTTTAGAAATAGTCATCAAAACAAAAACCCAAAAAGATTCCCCTTGCATAGTAGTAGTAGTAGGAGCTTGGTTTGCCTCACTTGTGTAGGAGGATGAAGAAGCATATCTTCGGCAAGTTCAAGAAAGCAAAGGGTGAGAGCTCTTCTCAAGGCTCTCACCATGCTCATGGAAGGGAGGAAGAAGAAGGTTACCATGGGATAGTACCCTACGAGCCTCCATCAAGGATGAGAGAGCCCGAGAGCGGCCTCATGTTAAGCCAAGAAGAGTTGCAAAGGTACTACATCATCCGAGAGGGTCTCTTCCTACACACTAGCATCATCGATCCGGACCTTTTGGCCCGCACAGGTATGGATGTTGAATTCGATAAGGTGTTTAGAGCAATTGGTTGGAGTAGTTTTTGGCAAGTGCCTGAATTTGGAAAAGAATTGCTTGCTAAGGAATTTCTATGCACCCTAAAACTCACAAATAATGGAATATCTTTTCGCATGTGTGAGCAAGAACATCAATTAAATTGGAGTTTGCTAAACACTGCTTTAGGGTGTGAACATGAATGTGAACTTGATCTAGATCATGCCACTAGAATGTTCGATAAATTTAGATTCTGGAAAGCAATTTCTGGCTCTAATAATTGTTCAAATCCTACTCCCATTGAAATCCATAATCCAACCTTGCGCTTTCTTCACTTCTGGATCATATGCACTCTATATCCTGGCATGGGAACTGATACTTTAATTGATGATGAACTTAAAATTCTCTATGCCATGGTTAGTAAAATCAAGGTCTCCCCTGTGAAACTGCTAGTGAACTATTGGCTTAACTCTATTGAGTATGGGAAGCCCATCTATTTCACATCCTTTATTACTCGAATAGCCGATACTTTTGGATTACTTGAATCACATTATTTTGAAGACATTGGCTATGTTAGAGGAGTGGTAGATGAGAACTTCTTCATCAATGCTAACATGCTCATAAGAGATCCAAATGGTGAACTTAAAATGATTTATCCGGGCTATACAACCGAAATTCCTCTCCCATGTGCGAGGCGCCGGTTGTATGGGGTCCGCACACTTACCATTAGACTAGCCCGAGTGGCAAGTCCAGATGTTGCAGGGACACACAGGGTGACAAGAAGGATGATGCAAGCCGCCCAGATGGAGCAAGGAGGATCCTCGCACCATGACGTTGAAGAGGGCGATGAAGCGATGTCAGTGGATGCTTCAGACTCCATGGGTCTACCTCCACAACGCACTCCACGCCCAAGGGACAGGGCTAGGCGTCACCAGCCCACAGGTATGGACAGTCTCATTAATGACATGGGCGAATTGCAGATTGGGCAAGAAGCAACATTGCAACTGGCGTTACAAAACGGCCAACATATCCGACGTGTGCGAGAGGAAGACGCACAACGCTGGGCTGGATGGTACCAAAATTTCCCGCCACCACAGTGAGCGAAGATCTAGCTTGGGGGAGATCCTCTCCCCCACTAAGGTAAGTATTCTATCCTATTTATTTTCATGCATTTTATCATTCTTACTTAAAAAAAATAAATAAATATTTATTAGCATTTCCCTTTAGCATATATGCTTCATGTATGTTTATATCCCTCATGGAAATTATGACTAGTTGCTTGTTAATGTATCTCTAGTGCCTAGTATACAACTTAGTATTTCTCTAAGTATGGATCACTTAGCTCACTTAAACTGCCATGAACCTAAAAACTTTGTGGGTTGCAAGTGCTAGAACTAAGTCTAAGTTGTTGTGGGACATGAGATAGTAAGACAAGAGCTACTATAATATTTTTCTAAGCATGCATGATTATCAGAGATTTATTCTTAAAATGATCAAAACCTTAATTGTTCCTCAATGGTGATGAATTCCTACCACAGCCATATCTACTTTACATAATTGCAACCTTTCCACATAAGCTATTTGCTTTGTGTTGAGTGTCGTCAAGTCTTGTTGACCCTTGTTAAGAGACTTTTCATGCTCCTAAGATCAAGATCACGTACACACCACATATATATATGCTGCTTCTACACTGGAAGTACGCAACCACATGTATTTCGCATCCACTAAATAGGTTGCTCCATACTCTAAATGTTAGAACATCTCTCTAAGCATTATTTGGTAAATGAGACATCAAAAGGCTAGGCAAAATGAAATAAAAAGATGGACATGTGCAAGTCCACAGAAAAAGAAAATTGAGCACATGAAAGCTCATATATAAAAAAAAAGAAGAAAAAAAATGCTAGCCATGTCTCAATACATAGAGAGTCTATCAAATAAAGGAGCAACCTAGTCCACCATATATCACACTTGCACATCTTGATCTGGGAGTATGACACTTCTCTTCAAGGATCCGAGCTTTGACTTCGCAACACATGCAAAGTAAGTATGCTATCTCCTTTCATCCCTACCTTGAACTCCACATAAGCCTTTTAGAAATAGGATGAAATAGAGAAGGCAACTCTTACCATATGCCTTGGTGAGGAATCATACACCATTTGAGTGACATGAGAGAACCATAAGAGGAACATTTAAGCTTTCTTTTGAAAATATCACAAAACCTCTGATATGAAACTTGCTAAGAATGAGAAAGTTAGTGCTCAAGTCAAACTGTTCTGTCTCTCAACCACCTAAGACAAAGGAAAAGCCATAAGCCCCATAAGGGACTAAGGTAATAGGGGTAAGTTTACATAGCTAAATTTTTCATGCAAAGAGAAGAACTTTGTTGTACACATGGTACTCTTGAAATGTGAACATAGTAACAATACCTGATCCACCGAGGCTAAGTTTGATTGTTTGCTCGGGACGAGCAAAGGTTAAGCTTGGGGGATCTTGTTGACGGTGGATATACCATAGAAATCCACATACAAAACACCGTCAACATGCCTCGGTTGCAAGGGGAAACGACATGACATGAACATATTTTATCCATAACTAGTTCCACTTGTACTCTTAGCTTGTTTATGCAGGAACAACAAATTCAAGACATTATTTGACAAAGCCAACATCAGAATCATCAAGAGGAGATCGAGGGGACAACAGGTGACACCCTGGGCCCACAGGGAGGGGGTCGCCCGACCCCTCTTTGGTGGGACCCAGGTGTGCCACCTAGTCCACCGACATAAGGGACCCCTGTGGACACTGCTGGTGGGCCCAGAGGCCCAGAAGTAGGGTCGCCCGACCCCACATCAAAGGCGGTTCCAGGGTCGGTGGCCTCCCACCGACCTTCCCCACATGTCCCACATGTTGATTTGCCCCTGCCGTTGATCAAATGGCGGTTGTGAGGTCGGTTTGATCCAAGGGTGGAGAGAAGATGTCACGCGGATCGATGACGTGGCGATGGAGTAACCCCTACTCCATCTCCCTCTATAAAAGGCAGCCTCCATCCTTCATTTCAAGTGTGCAATTCCAAGGCCAAGTGCATTACAAGTTCCAAGCATACAAGTAGAGTAGTAGTTAGTCTAGAGTGGGAGTTAGAGTCGAGTCGAGCGAAGCTCGGGGTCTCCGGAGTCGTCTTCTGGAGAGTCTAGTATAGCTCTTGTACCTTTCTACTTTTGTAAGACTTTCCTTTTATTAATATATTATTCTTACTTTACTTTACTGAGTTCTTACTTAGTGCAAGTCTTTTAGTCTTGTTGTGCATTTACTTTAGTAATATAGTTGTCTTAGTGAAGTTAGTGACCTGTAACCACTCCTGTGTGTGCATCATCGTCCTATCTTGTATAGGAGCTCTAGCTAGCTGCAACTAGTTAGCGTTGTAGGATTAAGTGTGAGCGTGGTGCTCATACTTAAGATTACCTTTGATTACCGCTGGCTTGAACGGAAAGTAGGAGCGCACTCCCTAGTAGGTGACAGATCGTGGGCGGCATTAGGTTCTCCTCACGTACAGGCTAGTTCTTAAAAGGTAAGGCGTCCATAAGCCCAATAGTCGCTTTCGGTAAGGGGTTAGGTGTAAAACCTTCTAAGCGTCTTACCAGCTCGGCTATCCCTCGCACACAGTTAGTAAGGCTCTAGCGTAGTTAAGGCAATTATCTATTAAAGTAAGTCACAGAAGTCAAGTTAGATACATAGGAGTCCTTTACTCGCTCGTTGTCCTCCCACCTAGCTAACTCTACCATTTACCTTTAGCATAGGACCTTGGATTCACCACTACCCTTCCTATTCGTTATTTACCACCCTTATTCACTAGTTGATACTAGATAACTCAAGGAATCTCATTCCCCTTTTTGTTAAACACACTTAGCCGCTTTTCCTTGGGAAAATATAAATTACGATACCTTGGAATACTCCTTGGTGAAGTGCTACAGCGGTACATTCTGTGCGCTTGCGGAATTATCCAATAGTAAATAGAGTTACCCTACCAGGGCACTTCTGGCGCCGTCGCCGATATCCGGTGGTTGCGTTAAGAAGTGTCAACAGTCTTGATAGAGGTTGCACAAAGGTTGCCGGGTGGGACAGGGTCCAGCTGGATTTAGTGAAGACCCAGTCAAGTTTGACCAAGAGGGGATCAGCCTGCATGTTGCTCCAGGAGAAATTTCTGCCACTAAAAGGGATGTCCACAAGATCAAGGTCAGAGATAAGTTCGTTAAACATGTTCATTTCGCCCGTGTCTCCACCTGGCTTGTTCCTATTCTCTGGATTTCTCATCAGGTTGAAATCTCCCCCTAGAACCCAGTCATCAAATTCAGAAGAATCTAAGTTTATTAGCCAGGTGACAAACCCAAGCTTCTAGGCAAGATTTGCAGGTCCATAAATGTTGGTGACATGAAAAGTCTTGTTATCTAGTTTGCATGCTAGTTTGACAGTGATAGCATAGGAGTTCATTTGAACAATGGAGCCATCAAAGATACTACTATTCCAGACAGTGAGGAGACCTCCAGAGGCTCCAACCGATGGGAAGAAAGCAAACTGATCCAGAGATTTAGGACAAAATCTCTTGATATAGAAGTAGTCGAAAGATTCCCTCTTAGTTTCCTGTATGCATAGAACTTGACAAGCACTTTCACTGATTTTATCTCTAATTGCATCCCATTTTTCTTGCGAGTTAAGTCCTCTAATGTTCCAGAAAAGGATTTTGGTGAATCTGTTATTGTTATTTTTGTTGTTCATGGATACCAACGGGTGAGGGGAGTTAGTTTGAACATGCAAATGTCAAACAGACAGAGTGCAAATGGATACATTAAGTGGAACAGATCTAAAGCTCTGAAAGAGGCAAAAGGGCCACCTAAGTAAACCTTGAACAAAAAACGATATATAAGAAGGTTCGGTTTCCACACGTTCCACAAAGACATGAGCCACCAGTTACATCCTGTGTGGTTATTGGGCCAGTACATACACTGGCTAGGAACAGCAAAAGCAAAACGGAAAGCAAAAGAGACCATAGCTATGGATGGCCCTGCAACCAACTTCTTGGGGGTTCTATTCATCAAGGTCATCATTGTCCAGCAGAGCAGCAGACACGACTGAAGGTTGTATCTGCAGGAAGCCCTCCCCAATGCCTTCGAGTACATGTTTGGGGAGGTGGGGAGCCCCCTCTGGCGGGATAACAGCAAGGGGGGTGGGCTCTTCTTCCAGGACGTTGTCTCCAACTTCTAGTTTCTTCCCCTTCTTAGGAGCCTTGGTTTTCTTGTACTTCTGAGCCTCCTTAGGAGTTTTGTTGCCTTTCTGCTCCTCTTTATGCTTTTTAGCACTTTCTTCATTCTTAAATCCTCCGAGCTTCTGGGAGACTCTCTTGCTGCGCCTCAGGAACTCATCATCCAGTTTTTCTTTGACTTTGAGAGTCTTTTTCTTCTTTGTGGCTGTGAACCCAGGGGGTGGGCCATCTAACATCTCTATGTCCGAGTCTTCATTTTCCTCCATCACTGTGTCCTCATCCTTGTTCATCATGACTGTCATCTCTGGATCCTCCTCCGGTTCCTCATCTGCTTCTTCATCTTCCGAATATTCCAAAGCTATCTTTTCTAGGGCATTGTCACCAAGCTGAGGAAACAGGATGAAAGCTAGATGAATGAGCAATGGTGTGTCCGATATGTATGATGGGATTAGGGAATTATGATCAACAACAAGATTGGAGACATTCTTAAAGATTTAGAAGTGAGGATTCTTGTGTATATAAGAGATTATCTTCCTGATGAGAGATGGGATCACAGGGATCAGTGGATCACTTGTGTGTGTATTGCCTTGCACCTTGGAGGGGCCAATGACCACTGACTTGATCTTAGGAACAACATTAAGAGGAGCCTCGACATTCTCTATCCCCTTCTCTGACACGATCTTGGAGGTAGCATTAGCAATCTCAGCCAAGGTCAGAACCCTCGGGTTGATACCTTCATCGTCAACTGGGGCAAGCCGTTGTTGCCACCTATTACCTGAATCACTTCCAAAGGGGTGGGCACTAGGTCCCACGTTGGATCCTCTGGGGGTGGTGTTTGGGTCAGCAGGTGGGACGGGCCCCATCCAGTGAGGAGAGGGAGCCGGCAGAGGATGCAATGGTCCAAAGTTGATGAAAGCCTCCTCATCTTGCACTTCTGATACCTGTTGTCTTTTCAGAATGTAGCAGGGGACAGTCCAAGATCTGCCCTTTTGGGGTAAGCCAGCGTTAACTTTGACAGATTCTGGGATTTTAGCATCATCATTCAGGTAAACCTTTGCAACTACTCTTGCTAGGTTATCAGGTTCATGCCATTGCACCAAAATACCAAAACCAGAGACAGCCTTAGCAATATTAACAGAGTCCTTAAGATCCTCTGGGAAACCAACTAGCGTAACCCAAGCTTCTCTATCAAGATCAAAGCTACGTGCATTATCCACTTCATCATGTTTGATAACTCTCATGGCATAGTTACCCAATGGAAAAACTGGACCTAGGAACCTTTCTCTGTCTAATGCACTTCTGAATCTGACATAAGCATCACCTAGAGCAGAGGGCTGGATCTCAGAGATGCGAACCTGATGGACATCCTGAAAGAATGACCGGAGTGCAGTCTTGACTTCGCCGAAGTCATCCCCGCTCATTGGAGGCTGTAGCTTGATGATCGCCAAGTCTTCGATGAAGAGCGAGTAGCAACCTGTGACGAAGACCTCATGGCGAATGCCATTGCGAAGGGGCGGTTCTTGGATGGAGAATCCTGGAGGCAGGTGCGGTACTGGATCGCATGGCCAATTCGCCATGGAGGGCGGAGTGGGGTTTTCGGAGACTGGAGCAGGCACAATGGAAAGAGGGGGCGGAAGGAACGAGAGGAGGCGATGTGTTCGGAAATAAATCGTTCCCCAGCGACCCTCCAGCTTCCGAACAGGAAACCACCCGGTAACGGCGTTTAGCGTGGATTTTGGAGAGACAAGACTGGGAGATATGCCCGTAATTATAGCATAGCAGGCATCTTACCAAATTGGTGCACTCCTTCCTTGAGTGCCCAGGCCCAAGGCATCTGCGGCAAAGGCCATCGCTCCCACCAGGACGGGCCGGCCCAGGGAGAGGCAGCGGAGGAGATTTTGAAAGTGGGCGAGCCGAGGAATGCGCCTTGGCAGTTATGACCGTTTTCAAAGACTGAGAACGCTCCCAAGAATCTTGCGGAGCCTTGATGGTCCAGCGACGAACACGCTCTTGATTAGGAGCAGGAGCGGAAATGGAGGACGAGAAGGGAGAAGGGCCACGAAAAATTTAAGATTCAAAGTTTCTGTTGTAATCCGAAGGATAGGATAGTCTCCTGAAAACAGACAGAGATTGACGAGACGAAGATCGAACAATGTCAGCATAGGATTTTCTATCCGAGGCTGCTGGACCTTTTCTTATTTTGCCTTTGGCACCGATTAAAAACCACTCATCTTCTTGTTCTTTGCAAAACAGGTCAAACTGCTTTCTCCAATTTGGACCCCCTTCTCGCCACAGGGCAAAGAAGAGAGAATAAGATTTGCAGGAGAAATTATTAAGCTTGTAAACCATAAGACCCACTTTTTTGCAAGAAACAGTGAATTTGAACATCTAACCCGAAAGATGGCAAACATTGAAGTCCTTTGCAACTCCCCCCCCCAAACAGGCTTGAAGAATTAGAGCAACTGAATCTTCATTCAGACGAATGGCAGATCGGCCAAAGCTGAGGAGTAGATGGAAATTAGAGGGGGAGCTGAGAGATGCAGGACTCACCGAGCAGTTGAAACGGCGATCCACCACTCTTTCAAATTCTAAACTAGGAGCGAAGCAGAGATCCGAGAGGCCTCCCATTCCGACGAAGAGAACTGGGCGGGGGGAACTGACGTCGAGGGAACAACCAAAGTTGGACCAGCAAGAACTCCGATCGTCGGGAGGAACAGGTCGGAGACCGAGTGAAGGAGCCGCGGGGACGAGGGATGGTGGAGGTGGGAGGCAGGAGGGGGGTGGGTGGAGGAGGAGGGTGGCCGACGACGGCCAGCGGCCGCCGGCGGTGGCTAGCCGACCATGGAGGGAGCTAGCGCTTCCCCAGAACAAATCACAGTATGCAATATGTTGATTGATCTTCTTTTTGCAATTTTTTTCTATGCAAGGCTAGCTAGGTCTCAGCATGGCTCTCTCCGTCAAAGCAAATCCAGCACAAGCGTGAGCATCCCTAGTATGTGTCGACACATTGTTTGAACATCTTTTGAGCTATCTAGGTATGGTTACCAATTTAGATGATGTCGATGCATGGTGTGGTATTTTGCATCATGTGGATTCGCGTTGCATTGATCGATATTCGGTCTTTGTGTTTCTCTTTTTCCTACGCAAGGCTTACGATGTCAAAATTGTACAAAGAAGACACTACATCAAAGAAATGTCAATAGATCATGTCGCTAATGTCAAATTACAGATGTAGTTTGATAATATGTGTCATCTCGGATATTAGTCCCTGTTAGGTCAGACCTAAGAACGCTACTCATCAAAGATGTGTCACAATGTTCTTGCGTCTCTTATAAGAGGGCATCACATCAGAGACATTTCTAAATAAGATGTATCTCCACTACTCTCATATCACCCACTCTGACCCCTGACGCCCACACATAGCTAGCACACATGAGCAGCATTGCGCTGTGCCACCGAGTGCCCTGTGGCTTCAACAACGGTGATGATTGCATAGCGTCAGACAACCAAAGTGTAGTTGTTCTTGTCTCAACCTTGGCTCCACCATATCCATGTTTGTCGTAAGTTCACTACTTGCACCACTATAGCCCAAACCCTAGGGAAGTGTTCTGTGCTACCCAAGTTCACCACTTGTATGCCCAACTTCTGCCAAATGCAAGTTGCTTCATCTAACAAATGACCAAATTTGAATGCATGTAAGTTCTTGCTAGAGGATCAAGGCTCCTTGTAGAATAGTTGCCCTGGATTCTCTCAAGTGACTCTTACTAACAAAGGTGTAAAACTAGTGAGTTTTCTTGCTCAAGTAGTAAAACTTCCTTCTTGTTATCAAGTGATGATGTGCTTGTGATATCATCTTCCTGTTTGGCAAAATAATAAATTTAATCTTGCTTATGTTCAATGTTGTTTGGTTTTCACCGATCAACTTTCCTTCCATAGTGGGTTTAGTGTTTCGTGATCATGCATAACTCTATTTAGTGAATAGTCCACATATCTATGTTCAGTGCAAATGTGCATTTAGTGATCAAATTTCAATGCAAGGTTTAGTGTTATAAGAAAAATGGCACCTAGCAAGGGCCATTAAGTGATTGATTGATAACCTACTTAATTGGACTAATGTGTGCCCTATATATAAGGTCTTAGTTCTATATATGGATGCATGTAAGGATATACTTGGATGACATGATGGTTTTGATCATGTGATCAACACCCTAAGCAAGGATGAGGAGTTGCTATGAAGATCGTAGATGACAAGCAAGAAGTCTAAGACATCGAGTGGAAGAAGATTGTATGAAAAGACATAAACGATGACTAGAGAGCATCCGATTGCACAAACAATAGCACCTGAGCTTTGTAGTCTGGCGCATCAGATCTTAGGAAGAAAGAAAAAACAAAAAGAAGCAAGGTCTCCAACACATACAACAACAAGGAAGGGGAGTAGTGAGAAAACTTGAGATCCACTTTGAGCATTTGATTTCTTCACTAAGCCGATGGGATTCACATTTGTTACTGGGTTTATCCCTACCGGCTAGGCGTTGTCTAGGAGCTCCTAATCTTGTGGTGAGCACCAGGAGGTTTGTGTTATCCTAGAAGAGCTCAAGCTAAACTTCTAGCCACTTGAGAGAGGCAAGGTGGTGAAATGACTTTGATTTTTGTGGTCACCTCAACAATAAGGACAGGCACTCTTTAGTGGTCTAGCCAAACCTCAGGATAAATTCTCGTGTCTCACGTGCTTATTATTATTCTTATTGTCATTGCTTGCAATTATTGACAATTTGTTTGTTGCCATCTCTCTTGAGTTCATTTCTAAGCTTTGGTCTTGATATACATCTTGCTGAAGTTTCTAGGTGAACGAAGGACACCAACACCTTCATCATGTACCTTAAGGTTGTGTTTAGTTCCTCACCCGAAAAATTTCATAACAATGTAGCACTTTTGTTTGTTTGTGGTAATTATTGTCCAACCATGAACTAACTAGGATCAAAAGATTCGTCTCGTAAATTTCGACCAAACTGTGCAATTAGTTTTTATTTTCGTTTATATTTAATACTCCATGCATGCGTCTACAGATTCGATGTGACGGGGAATCTTGAAAAATTTTGGGTTTTAAGGTGGAAGTAAACAAGGCCTAAGTGTTACAATTCTTCGGCAATCTAAAATTTGAGATAAATTTCTATCGCTTTAGCTCTTTGGTTCACAATTCCTATACTCGTTTTCTTTATATCTCAGTTTAAATAAACATTCATTATGCTTTCATGCTTAGGTGTACTTGTCATAATTCCATATGCCTCTTTTAAAATAAGCATGATGCTTAAAATAAATAACCTTCTGCAATCAAATTGGACATCTAGTTTGATAATTGAACAAAAAAAGTATCATACATATTGGCTTCTAATTGACTAGTTGCATTTTCCATCAAATGCATATGCGGCAGTGCACCACCTTTTGTGGGTGCGAATGGGCGATACAACCGTCTTTGGGATTTAGGCCTTATTTCGATCCAAAAGGTTTTTGGATTTTGACACTATAGCATTTTTGTTTTTATTTAATAAACACTGTACAATTATAGAGTAACTAGGCTTAAAGATTTGTCTCGCGGTTTACAGGTAAACTATGTAATTAGTTTTTGTTCTTATCTATATTTAATGTTTCATGCATGTGCTGTAAGATTCGATGTGATAGAGAATCTTGAAAAAATTTTAGTTTTTGAGTGAACTAAACAAGGCCTTAAGGATTCTTGCCCTATTGTAGGTTGGTTTACAAATTACAACCCAGATCCAAACCCAACCCTCACTTGGTTGTACATGAGCTCTATCCTAGGTTTTTTATTTTTCTCTTCAAACTTCAAAGCCAAAATCTTACCCCTAAATTCTTGAAACCGTTTACATTACCTCTTTGCTCCAGTTAGAAGTTTTCAAGGCGGTTTCATCTTTTTTTGTTTTAAAAAACCAGTAAATACATGATAAGGTTTTATGCCAAGAAAATTGCCTTTAAGCTAGAAAAGTTCTAGAGATAGATCGAGATAATAAAAATCAAAATAAATTATTTATACCTCTTGAAATTATCTTTAGAAGCTTCTAAAATTTTGATTTAGATAGAGAATATAGGAAAATAGTCAGGAAAATCTAGAAAATTTTGAAACATTATAACCTATCTAAATGCGTTTTAAAACATTCCACAATAAAAACATGAGATGCAATAGGCCTAAAATCATTCAACATTGAATGTATGTTGCATTCTTGCTAGTTTCACCTCATATTTTTGTTGTGATTTGAAGTTTGTTTAAACATCAATTAAAAAGTATGGATTTTTTTTCCATATTTTACAGATACGCTTTCCCATTTTTTATAGAGGTAAATCTAATTTTGGATGTTTTCAGGGATATCTTCATAAGCTCTAAATATTTTATTTAGGTATCTCAAATCCTAATTTATCTCTATGTGTTTATCTAAGTTTTTAGAAACTCAGAGGCATTTTTCATTGTCTAGAGGCCTTATCAGGTGTTTACTCCTTTTTTTTATTAAAAAAAGATGCAGCCAACTTGGAAACAACTTTCAAGAGAGATAATTTATGTCCTTTATGGGGCTTTAGTTTTTTTTTAAAAAAATGGCAAGATAAGGAAAACTACATTTTTTGGCTTTGGCTTTTAGGACAAAAATTTCACTATTTTTGTTTGATTTTAACTTGACGAGCCATTTTTACAAGACATGTTTGGCAAAGCTTTTGATAAGATATAAGTGTGTTGATAAATGAAAACCCTGTCAAAAAAAATCTTAAAACGAACATTTTGTTTTCACAGGTTCATTGGTTTGACCCCGGAGTACCGGACCATGCACAGGGCAGGGCTAGGTCCCCTGGTTCGACCAAGCCCAACCGCAACCGTCGTACTCGTACCCCAGCCTCCCCAGCCTCCGGTACACCGGCGAGCGGCGGCACGAACTCGCATCACCAAACCTGCTGAAGTGCTGATCGCGCTTGAGCCCTGTTTTGGCCTCAGCTCCAGTCCCCACCTCCTGCCTCCTGGTCGGCGAACGCCCCCCCTCGAATTTCGCTGCTCTTCCACGGTTGCGTCTCCTCTGGTGTGGTCTGCGTAGGGCATGGCGGCCTGAGTACCGGGCAGGACACGGATGAAGGAGCGGAAGCCGGCAGCCTCCTCCCCCGCGCTGGTCCGGATCCTCGCCGTCTGCGCGTCCCAGGTGCCGTCTCCTCTCTCGGGGAACCCTCCCTGCTGTATATGGTTTAATTAGCGACGACTCGTGATTCGTTCTGCTAGGTGCTCCACCCGGGTGATGAGTGGAGTGCTAGCACCACTAATCTACTGGGGCTTATGGAGCGCCGACTAGTCGGTGCGGGCATGGATCGATTGACTTTGTGATTTGTCATTTGTGGCTGGCCGTTCGTTGCTCGTGCGGTCCGGTATTCCGGTGTTGGTAGATTTGCGGAGTTGCGTGGCTTTGGGTCTACTAGTCTGTTTGGTCCTGCTGCGAACTGCATTGTAGATTTACTGGATTTTCTACCCAAACTCCTAGAGTGCTCCTAGATGTTTGCTAGCTGTTCTTCGCCATAATACTAGTTTCCTTGTCATTCCTCTTCGGTGTTAGTTAAGCATCCAATTGTCCTTAAGTAAAGATGCCGGAGCCCAGTGCCAATCCAAGCACAACTGAGAGTAGCTGCAGGCATCAGTTATTTCTTATTGCAGTGGCCAATGGCCAGGTGTCTTATCTTGGGAATACAGCCTTATTTGTTATAGATATTTGTGCAATGTTAACCAATTAAGCGGCTCAATCTGAAAAATGTGAAGACTAGGAAAACATTCTAACTAACGCATGTCAGGCTTTTAAGCATTGAAGCATGTTACACTTCCATGTTTGAGTGACAGATACCTAAAATTTGTCACCTATGGCTGCATGCTTTTACGAAGAATACATGTTCCCGAAAAATCTAGTGCCACCTTGACTGGCCTTTGCTCTACTTATGTTGTGCTTGTTCTTGTTTGCTATCTACTGTAGGCAAAAGATTATGGAAGATGCATAGCAGCCAAGGTTCCTGAGATTGAACATCATATGTGTTCTAAGGAGTTTCTAGCACTCAGAGCATGCATGCAGACTGTGGTAATTTCTTGTGCCATAAACAAGTATATATAGGCTCGAATTCAATCTTAAAGCTAGGTGCATATACTTGTGTCTCCAATTTGTATGTAAGGGGCCATTATCCTTGGCACTGGACGGCCTCGAATCCTAAATTAATCTCCTGTTGTCTATGCCCTTTAGAAATGAAGGTATATACTTAAGAACACCATACTGTTGAGGTTTAGTTCACTTGCACGAATTGTTATCACTGCGACAGACGAAGTGGCTTGGCTTGGAGATATTGCTTCATTAGGAATTTGTCCAATTAAATCTTAGTGGTATAATAAAACAATTTATACACCAAGGTCAAACGGTTTTTAGTCTATATAGACCATATCTCATGTTCTCTAATCTGTCGCCTTTACCCTTCAGTGTTGTGGTTCATTGGTTGAGTACCTTTTTTAAAGATGAAACATGTATATTTATGTTATTCTCTGGAAAGTCTGAAATATTAATTGTTTCATTGTCTACTTGTCTTTAAACTATCAACTTTGTAATAGTGCTCTCTCTTCTGTCTTGAAAGGTTAAGAACAAGGCTTGAGGCTCCATATTTATAGGAAGTTTGATACTGGTCTCTTTTGGTAATTGCTGTGGATTTCAGGTGAGAGTCCGAGTCCTTACTTTTAAACCAAAAGAAAATACTTGTATTGTGGTGCTTTGTTATTATGTAATGTTAAAACTGCACCATGCTGATTGCAGGTCCCTTTCTATTTTCAGTCATTTTAATAAGTAGAACCTCAATTGCTTGGCTAAACAATCAGTAGAGCCTAAGCACACAAGAGACAAAAAAATGCTGGGCAATCAGATACAAGGGGGCTTGGGCACACCTGGGGCGCTGTCTCATGCTTATGTTCAGCATCCTCCGCTGCGATGTGACATACCAGACATTCGGGGTCTGTTCTATGATGATGCAAATAAGTTCCTTATAGCTCCAACTGCTGATCGGGTATATGAGCATTTAATCAGCTGATGATTTTCTATTTGTTTCGAGAAATATAGTTATTATTGCTAAAGTTAACCTGTCTAATTACTGCAGATATTGTACTGGAAAACAACACTATCTACTCCATCTGGACCTCCAAACTCTGATCCAGTTAATGAAGGACCTGTCTTGTCAGTTCGATATTCGCTGGATCATAAAGCGATTGGGATTCAACGATCCAGACATGAAATTGAGTTTAGAAATAGGGAAACAGGGGAGACTTGTAGCAAAAAGTGCAGAGCTGATTCAGAAACTATACTGGGCTTTTTCTGGACAGATTGCCCAACATGTGATGTTATACTTGTAAAAACAAGGTATGTGCAACTTGTTACAGCTACAACTTCAGGAACAGACATTGTCTAAAATTAATTCCATTGCCATATAGAAGGATCAAGGATGTAAGTATAAGCTGTTTATCATCAGTTAGACAAATAAGCCATTCTATTATTTATGTTCAAATTATATTATCAACTTTTTCCCTAAAATATATCATCAGCTTAAGTGTAATATAATGTCAAGTTCTTTCCTAATTTATTTCTACGTTAAAAGGAAGCAAGCATATTCTTAAGCTATTTATGCAGTAAGTTTCTGTTGCAGTGGTCTTGATCTTCTTGCCTATGAGCCTCAGTCCCATGCGTTTCACTTGGTGGAATCAAAGAAATTCAATGTGAGCTGGTATCTTTACACACATGAAAGTAGGCTGATTCTTCTTGCTTCTGGAATGCAATGCACGATGTTTACTGGCTATCAGGTAATGTCACCCGCTTGAGACAAAATCATTGAAACTCTTAAGTAAAGACTTCATTTTTCTGTTCCGGGACATGGCAAAACCCCAGTCACATGCTTGCTGATGCTGTAGCTATCCTGGCTATAAGGCAAATCCCCAGTTGAGAAAAATTTCAACTTCTATGTGAACAGATTGATATGTTCTTTCAGCAGGCCATTTTTCTTTCGGAGTAAATTTATATTGATTATTTGTATAGAACAACTTATAGATTGAAGGAAGCTAAGCTTTCGAGTCACTGTTAAGAATTTTGCTTGGGCTTGTACTCCCTCCTTTTCAAATTATAAGACGTTTTGGCTTTTCTAGATACATTGCTTTTACTATGTATCTAGACAATAGTGTATATCTAAGTGCATAGCAAAAGATATGTATCTAGAAAGGCCAAAACGTCTTATAATTTGGGAGGGAGTATGTTCTAGGTAAAATATAGGGTGAAAGCAAATGCATATGTGTGAATAAGGTTGTAGAATCTTGTCCCAAATTCATGAGACTAGAACATCAGGCGCCCTTTGGGCGCCCTACCTGGACTATTTGGTTAAATTTATATCAAATAAATATTTAGCCAAAATTAGATCCTTTTAGGTGCAAAAAAGTTCTTACACTGTCAAAGATAAATTAAAGCATGAACATCATCTTTAAAGTTTTTTGCATCAGGCAGCAACACTATGGATTTAAGTGGCAATATAGTTGTCACTGGAAGTCCAGAAACAACAAAAAATAAGTGCAAATATACTATATAACCAACCAAATCACATTAATTAACATGTTTGGGACTGTTGGGATGCACATTCAGCATGCCATCAACTACTACATTTGGTGATCCAGCGGCTTCCTTCTCCTGCAATCCTAAGCAGAACATTATTAGATGACTAAGTGTTGGACTCCTAAGCAGATGCACAGAAGTCCATAATAAAACAAACATATAAAATAGCCAGTTCTGATTTGCGCCCCTATTTTCTAACAACATTTCATAATCCATCTCTTGGAGGGAATGTATCTCTATTTTCAGACTATAATTGAAGACCACCAGTAGGAGGCTGTATAGTTTGCCATGTAGCTTCAAATTGCTCAAGCACTTCCTCAACAGGTCCCCAAAGGCCTTGGCTGGCCTAATGACATCTTGCATCACGGTGACGGCATCCTTCTTGACAACCTTGCCATGCCATCTAGCATCTGCAATGCCACGTCAGTGCTGCCAGTGGCATCATGGCAATAAATGAGTTGGGCAAAAAATAATAACGATAGCATACGAATCTACTCTGGCCAGATGTGCAATGTTTTCCTAAAACAAAAAACATAGCAAGAATCCACTACGTGTTTTATGTCTTAAAGCTAACAATGCTTGAAATTGATTTGTATTAGCAAAGCGAGTAGAATTAAAATGATGCTCACTTAACCACTTAAATTCAATGCCCATAACAGTGACGACGACAACAACTCTGTTTATTGTTGACCATACAAAGGATCAATGCAAGGCTAGGGAACAAAACTATAGGCTCTAGTGTTGCAGTTTGTAGCCAAAAGCATATGCAACAATTACATTGCTAGGGAAGACACATGAGATTGTTTTTCAGATGAAAGATTACCTAAAAATATAATGTTATCTTTTGAAAGTGCTCTCCTAAATTGTTTCAAAATTGATACATAGATACAACTCTGCAGCCAATAAACCGTGCCTATCATCTACATCTTAGACTTTCTTCCATTTTAGAAAGACACTACTTCGTTGTTAACCATCAATACAACTTGGAAAGCATAGTAAATTTTACTACTAAGTGGATGGCTATTCAATTTAGGAGCAGCAGGTACACCTAATATTAACACTCACCCTGTTGAATAAATGGCAACTCTGAAATTCAGTTAGCATGAGATGAATATATGACATACTACTGTAATAAAAACATTGCAATAAAAACCATTGATCCAATTTTGATCACTACAGACAATGATATTGAACAAGATCTAAAAGACCAAGAGGAATATTGCAATTAGAGTATCCAAACCTAATGTACCTTTGCATGCTAGTGTTCCTGTTATGATTTTTTTTTTTGATATTATAGCTTTGATATGAGGATCAATGCTACTGCCATGTATAGTGCTCCTCTCCTTTTTTCAAAGCATAACTCAGTTCAGTTTATTCTTTATCAATGTAGTGGTGATACATGCCCTTAAAGACAAAAATATTTGGTTCTTATTTAACATAGGAAAAGAACATAGTTCTAAAAACTAAAGCTGGTTCCTGATTCTGAGCAACCACATGAGGAGTAATAACAACATATTTCTAAACACCACCCCCTCACTTGCCATTTTGATCCTGATGGCGTGTCATGCCTCAGAGTTCAACCATCCAGATTGGCACAATCTATCACCTTCATCCTCTTGCATGCCAGTGATGAACATCCTGCAAAACAAACATGTGCATTTGCCTATCATTTTTACTCCAATCCTCCAATATACAAGGCAAGTGCAGCTCAGCAAGGGTGCTTACTCCACGGCACCTCAGCAGCATCCAGTCACCGTCCTCATACATCATAGTGTGCTCCCAGTCAGCGTCACCGTCCTTATACACCATGGCATGCTCTCACTCACACGAGCCCTGCATGAAACAAAAATAGAAAGCGTAATTCTTCTTAGTTTCCATCCTCCCCGCAGATTACATATGCAAGCGTTGTCAATCTGCATGGGTTTCTAATAGATCTCGAGCAGCACAGCAGCAAGCTTACCAGATATAGAGTTGGTGATGTCGCTCTCCACAGATCAAGGGAGGAGACCGGAGCTAGGGTGGTGGACGAGGCGAGGCAGCAAGGTGCGTAGGCTGGCGCCATGCCCTGCCTCCGTGCTGTGCACCTGTGTCTGCTCATCCGCTCAAGCGCTCGATTGTGCCTGCCCCCTTCGAGGACCACGACAAGGAAGGCTGAAGCTGGGGTTGGCTCCTTATCCAGATCTCGTGGGCGTCGAGATCCTCGTGAGCAAATGGCACCTCCAAGCAATTCGACATGGATGCATCGAAGGCTTGTCCTCTCCCCAGGCTGCCACCGTGCTTGAGCTCGTTGGTTGCACACAAGTCGCCTCCCAAGTTCCCAGATCTGGAGAGAGGTGGAATGAAAATACAAAGAAGTGAAAAAAAGGAGATGGGAAGGAGTGAGAACCGCGGAGAGGGAGGGACGAATCTACCTATCGTGTGCGGAAAAACGGCCGGGAAGGAGCGACGGCGGCGATCCAGGAGACGCGGGCGGACACGAGGGCATCGGCCGCTGGGGAAGATAGAGAGAAAGGAGAGTATAACGGACTGCGGGTTAATTTTCAAACAAATGGAGAGCTTTTCTGTTAAATTGCCAGAGGCTATGTGTCGCCACGGCACGAAGCCACGAGTCCCAGAATTCTCTAGTGCGTGTGAAGTCGAGTGGCTTTTAAATAACCCTGATGCACATTGACTCAATATACTATTTGCTCACTGTCCCTATTTTTTTAACTCAACCTTGTGCTGAGTTTTTTGTGCATACACAACTTTGAACCTGTCAAACATTTCGTACCACAATCATATTTGCAGCTGTGACTTGTTTTCTCGCTTTTCTTTTGAGTCCTGACATTTATTCAGATTGAATACATAATTGCAGCAAGAGTATTTCTCGAGTTCTCTTTATTCAAGTATTTAACATCTGAATAGAAACTTTGTTTTTGTTTTAGTTGTGTGCTGAGGTTTTAAACTTTACTTCCTTTCAGTTTTCTGCTGGTGGGATTGTCAAAATACCGAAGTTTGAGATGATGATGTCTAAAAGTGAAGCAAACAACAAGCCTGTTCTAGCTGCAGATGATGTTCACATTGTAACAGTGTATGCTCTCTCACTCTTGCTCATCTCTTTTGGACCAACATTTACACTGACTTTTTCTCAAACTTGACAGCTACGGTAGGATTTATTGCTTGCAGCTTGACAGAGTTAGTATGTCATTGAATCTATATCGCTTTTACCGTGATGCTGTTGTACAGCAGGTTTGAACTACAACTAATTTCCCTTCCTTTTTTAGAAGCAATGTTTGTCTCCTAACTCGTAACTTTTAATTCCAGTGTACTCTGCCGACATACTCAAGCAGAATTGCAGTTAGTGCCGTTGACAACATAATTATGGTTCACCAAATAGATGCAAAAGTAGTCATACTTTATGATGTGTCCCTGGATTCTTATGCCCCAGTTTCTGCGCCACTTCCACTACTAGTGAGAGGGCTGCCCATCAATAGTAGACAAGTATCTCAGACTGCAGATAGCCAGTCTAGTGCATATGGTGGAACCATCTATGGAGAAGGTTGGAACTTTCTCATTCCGGACCTCATCTGTGATGCTGAGAATGGGCTCTTATGGAAGCTCCATTTAGACCTGGAGGTAAGAAGTTACTAATTGTCATTTGTCAATCTTTTGTAGTATCACTCCTTTTTCATTGTGAATACATTTTTGCTTTAACATGCTTATCTTGAATTACAGGCTATTGCTGCTAGTAGCTCTGATGCTCCTTCAATTTTGGAATTCCTTCAGAGACGAAAGTCTGACCCAAGCATGGTAATTTTATTTTACTACTTTGCCGATAAGCAAATTGGGTGTTCAATTTTGCCAACTATCACCATTACGGTACCAATTCCTGTTAATTGTTATGAATCAGGTTAAGACTCTATGCCTTGCTATTGTTCGGACAATCATCCTGGAAAGGAGGTCAGTGCCCACAGTTGCTAAGGCAATGGATATTGTTCTTGATTCCTACACACGTTTGATGAAAATGGGAGGAGCTTTTCCTGGGGTTAGGCGGACACATGAGCAAAATCAGCAGTCAGGTAGTCAACCTAATGAGGGCTCCCATGTGGTTTCTCAGGAATCTAGTCCTGGAACAGCAGTTAGACCTGATGTGAACCCAGACCAGGCAAGTGGGGCTGTGAATGTATCTGTACAGTCAAATTCAGGGGTTGAGCATGCAATAGACAGTATATCTTCTGATTCTGCAGACAATAGATCTGATGTTGTCGACAAAAGACATCAAGCTGTAGGTGAAGCTAGCCGACCATTGTCTTCAGGCACATTGACTCAACATGGACAACATGCTGGAACCGTGGCAATTTCTCCAATTGAGATGTTCCAGTCTGTCTTTACACTTGTTGAAGATGAAATGATGGGTGACCCTGCATATCTTATTGCTGTCATCACGGAGTTTCTACGGAGGTAAATCTTGTTGATTTAATATCTTAAATTGTTGAGGAATGCCAATATTCCAGTTCATGATACATTTGCTGTTTATTCAACACTTTGTTTTCTGCATATATTTGCTGTTTATTTAGCATGCTGGGGTGTGCTGTTAGCAAAGAACAATGAATCTGGTCATATCACTGCCACAATTGGCATGTTGCTTCCATACAATGACCATTCACTCCATTTTATCAGGCCAACATGATGACAATGGGTGTTTCCTGTGAAATCATCTATAATTCATTTCTCTCTGTTATGGCGTATGATTTGGTTTTTGTGTAGTGGATGTTGTCTATCTGCTCTCAGGACAAAACAGGATGAGAATAAAAGATACTATGTTGTCTTATTTGCAGTGTATCAAAGTCTGGGCTCAAGGCTCCTCACAACCTTTATGTGATGATGGCAACACTACTAGCTCGTAGCAATCGTTATGCTGAAATAGCATTGTTTGTGTCAAACAAGGTCAGTTTATTGTTCTTACTCAATGCTTAATGAAGATTATGTTGTCCGCTAGGTACATTTTGTCAACCGCTATGCTGAAATAATTGTTTGCTAGGTTGTATATTTTGGATTGCGAGTGGTTCTGAAGTATAACGTAGCACTTAGCTTGTGCCTTGTAGTTTCCTAATGGTTCCAACCATTATTTAGAGTTAATTTGCATGTACGTTAAATTAGGGCAGTGTGTCAACTTGTCTTCTAATCCATTTCTATTGTCCAAATGAGGGTATTGCTTTGCCATGTCATAGTTTGCATTTGTCTTCTCCCCCTCAAATAACAAGTACATTTAGGATTTACCTGGATCCTGTAGAATCAGGCCTCTTTGCGTGTTTTCTGATTGAGCACTCTGGAATTGGATATGGCCAATCACACCTTGGCTATCAACCACTTCCTGCAGATTCTTGAACCGTGTAAAGAACTGGCAATGCAACTCATGGAGCTGGGTCTGCAGCACCCGCCAACAAGGAAGCTGGGCATGGACATGCTGAGGGAGCGAGGCCTGCATCACGACTACGTGACTGCGATGCTGCAAGAAGGGTACTACTTGGAGGCCTTGCGCTATGCCAGAAAATACAAGGTCCTTGGCTTTGCTTTGATTTGCTCTTTTCCCCTTTTCACCTTGCAATCAATACGTTTTGTTGCATCCGATCACTGACACTGACGCGAGGGTTGATTGGCCCAGGTGATCACCGTGCAGCCTGCCCTGTTCCTGGAGAAAGCCGTGGCGAAGAACAGCGCCCACAACCTGGCTGCAGTGCTGAGCTTCTTCTGCGAGTTCACTCCGAGCTTCAAGACCACATCGGACTTCGGCAGATACCGGCATATCCTGTCTGAAATGGTTTGAGCAGCTTTGTTTTGTGTAATCTTGTTGCCCCGAAATGCATTAGCACGTTCTCTGTAGCAAGCAACGTCGCCTCGGAGGATAGTTTTATTTGTAATTCTTTTGGTTGCTCTTGCAGAAATTAAAAAAACTAGTACTGTTGTATAAATAAAAAGCGTTTATTACCGAGGGAAAAAAAAAAGAGTCTTGTTTAAAGCTAAGCTGACCGCTTCGTGTTGTCGCTCGCCGACCGTGCAGTATCCATCTCGTCACTGGGTGATGCTCCTACTAGCCAACGACCGCTTTGGCCTTTGGTCTGGAACTCGAGCATCCCCCTGCTCTCAGGCCTTGTTTAGTTCGAAAAAGTTTTCAAAATTCTTGGTCACATTGAATATTTAGTTGTATGTATGGAGCATTAAATATATATAAAAATAAAAATTAATTACACAGTTTATCTATAATTTGTGAGATGAATTTTTTGAGTTTAGTCCGTGATTCGACAATGTTTATCAAATAAAAATAAAAGTGCTACAGTAGCTAAAAATTATTTTTTTCCTGAACTAAACAAGGCCTCAGTTATCTCCGGCCCTCTTTATTTGGAGGTGGCGTGCTCGTCGCCGGGCCTGTAACTTGCGCGAGGTACGGATATGGTGGGCAGCAGCATCGCCGCAGCTGTTGACGACGAATTGAAGCTGGACTCCGCGGCGGTGGTGAAGACCAATTTGGCAGTGAGACGCTGGCACTCCTTGACCGCTGTGGTTTGTGACAGCCACCCGTAAATTTGGAGGTTCATTTCCAACTTCTGTTGGAGCCGGATTTTAGTCTCACAAAAAAAATTGTCACACTTGTTTTCACCGAAGGTTTTGGATAATTAAATAGTGGTTGAAAAACAGACAATGCAATGCAAGCAGCAGACGCCACCGTCACCGCATGTTTCAACACCACCACATACAGAAAAACACAATTTACAAGCTGACATGGAAAGAGGAGAGGAGAGAAAGCTAAGCAGAGAAGAAGCCGTCGGCGGCGGCCAGCCCCATTGTCCCCGATGTCTCCGTCCCCGTCCCCGGCACCGGCACCGGCACGCCCACCCCAGCAGGTGCAGATGCCATCGCCCAAGCGCTCTGCTTCCTGGGATCGGAGCCGGAGGCGAAAGCGGAAGCAGGGCAGCAGGCAACACCACCACCGCCGGGCGGTTCTCGGCTCCTCCGCCTCAGTGCTGCTGCCCTCTTTGTCCCCCGCTCCAACTCCTCGACCACCAGCAGCGCTATGTCCGCCATTGCAACCTCACGACAACCTTCCTCTCCTCTGCTCTCAGTCTCAGGCTCCGGTGAGTCGCGAGTTGCCGTTGTGTTGGTCTTTTATTTATATCATATCACTGCTTACCTGCCACCGGCTGAGCTTGGATAAGCCTGCCACATGCGCGCGGACGGCGGATGGGACCCAAACGCCAGCCGCCGCTGAGTTAGATCTTTGACATCTGGCGGCGGGGCGAGCGCGACGTGTCATGCTATCCGTGGCCCTCTTTTTTAATCTGGCGCAAAGCTTCGTTACCATTTCATCAGTTTTTTTTTTCAAATACTATATTATTACTTATAGAAAGATTGTACGAAGTATGCGTGAAAATAGAAAAAAATGTAAAACTAATAAGCAGTCCGTCGATAAAAATTAGCATAATAGCATTTTGGTGCCTCGACAATTAGTCGAGGCTCAATTTTATCTTTAAATTTTTAAAAAAAGTTATTTTGATCTTCAAACTTTAGTTTTAGGCTCAGTCTTATCCTATAACTATGAAAGTAATTGTTTTAGTCCTTAAATTTTGTATTTTAGGCTCAATTTCATCACATAAATTATCAAAGTGCATTTAACTTTTTATTTTAAACTCAATTTTTTTTATTCAAAAATAAGACTTTATATTTTAAGTATAATTTCATCCATAAATTATCAAAATTATAGATCTGCTATTGTTTCAATATATTCATGTATTCTTGAAGAATAAATGCGGTTCGATGTAACTATAATTGCTCCCACAAATATCAATTTAGTTGGATATATATAAATGGTATAATTATAAGGTAACACTAAAAGTAACTTCTTGGAATTATCAATGGCCAGGAAAGAGTTTTCGGATAAATATTTTTTTCTATCTTCAAATACTGTGGTGTTAGAGCCATAGTTATTAGGACCGGACCGGAGATCGAACCGGCAAGGCTATCGGTTCACTGGTTCACTGGTCCAACCGTTTAGAACCGGTTGAACCGCCGGTCCAATTGTTTTGAACCGGTTAAATTGAACCGGTCACAAATACATTGAACCGGTATATATATATAATATAATTAATAGACTATAAATACAATAATTAGCAACATATACTTGATCACATAAATATTTCAAACCAGTGTAATCTAATAATATACATAACAAAAAATTAGCAACATATACCTGATCATATATACAAATTCCCACTAATCTAGCCACAAGTACGCAACAGTACTCCAAGGTATTGGTGCTCTAGGGTTGTTCTATCATATATATGTAAAACATGTCTATGAAACACATAATATATTGAGCACCTACAAAATTATGCGAAAATGACTAGACTAGTAATTCAAATATTCACTAATGCCTCATATGATAAAATAAAGTGCACCATTGCAAAGAGCTTGTTGAGATAATCAAAATAGATATATTATTTGTCTGATTTAGAGCTCATTTGAAAAAGTTATAAAATTTTGAAATTTAAAAGTCACTAAGAAGGTGACGTCAGAACTTTAAAAAAATGAGCGGAGGGTCACAGACTCACAGGCAGGAGCCACGCTACCACATTCAATTCCAAGATCAGTAGCCAGGTGGGCCCATCGGTGGCACTAGAAAGCCGCACTCACCGTAGATCTGGTCATCAAAAGCCGCGCTCACCGTGGATCTGGTCATCAAGCCAGTTTTATGGTCCAACTATGTAGTATTAATTGGTTCTATCAACAATAAAAAGTAAGCAGCCGGTATAATGGAGATCATATACTCTGTTTTGCTAGAGAAAAATTGTAGATAAAGACGTGGATCTGGTCATCAAGCCAGTTTTATGGTCCAACTATGTAGTATTAATTGGTTCTATTAACAATAAAAAGTAGGCGGTATAATGGAGATCATATACTCTGTTTTGCTAGAGAAAAATTATAGATAAAGATCAGAGGCCGCTTATGCATCCAATGGATAAGAAACATATGTCAAATTCAAACGCTCATGAATGTTATCTGAAATGTATATAATATACAATCTATCTGGAGAATCAATTCAAGGAAGAACAAAAATATATAATGGTTAAAGATAGGTACATTACTTAGCTCGCCTAATCTCATCATTTATCTGTATCAGTCTAATAGGTATATTTTCCAGTTTGATGTATGGAATCTTTTTTCGTTGATAAGGTAGACAGTTTTTTTTTTACTAAATTGTGATACTCCATTACCAATTCATTGTTCATCACCATATAAAGCATAATTGTATAGGGTCAATGTGATAGACTGATTCGACTTGTAGCGTGGAAGCTCGGAGAAGCCAATGGTGAGGACTGAAGAGTCTATGGTCCATCCGTACAAAATTGACATAGATGCCATTCACAAGCTATGATCCGGAAATATTGAGAGAGCAAAACTGGGACATGGGTGTCAGGCTCGACGGCTCTAGCATGTGCCCAATGCACATCTCCTACGTTCTAAGACGTGCCTCCCTGGACCGGTTAGATTGTTGACTTGTTTGTTATGGTGAATCTGAAGCCACCATTTTTGCTACTTGTGAGCACACTTTCCGTTGCTAATTAGAGTGAGCCGGAAGCACGATTCATATTGTAAGATCGAAATGAGCCTGTGGCAGACGATTCACCGTCATTTACCTAGTTTGTACTCGAGGACTCATATGGCTATTGGAAGTTTAAACTACAAAATAGAGCGTATTCTCAGAAGAGCAACCGCCTCTCCACCATTTTCCATACAATTGGTGCCCACAATGATGAGGAGATGGCGGCCGCAAACTCAGGCAGTGTTTATATTCAAAAACTTTTTGGAGGTGGGTATCGTAGCACTTTTGTTTATATTTGGTAATTATTATCTAACCATAGATTAATTAAGCTTAAAAGATTCGTCTAATAAATTACAAATAAATTATATAATTAATTATTTTTTAATCTATATTTAATGCTCTATGCATATGCTGTGATGGGAAATCTTGAAAAAGTTTTTAGATTTTGAGTATAACTAAACAAGGCCTCAAGGCTGTTTAGTTGGTGAAATTTTTTGCAAAATACTACTTTAGCACTTCGTTTGTAATTGATAATTATTATCTTATTATTAGATTTAAAAGATTCGTCTCGTATATAAATAATCATTATATATATATTTAATGACAGCAGGAGAAGCTAATTCGCAGTATGAGGATGAACTCTCTGGAATGGTACAGGACTATACGATCGTGAGTACTCGAAGTTTTGAAGGACGCGTGGCAGGTTAAGGAGCTGGAGACGTGGCACGATGAGAGGCCAAATTCAATGGTGCAAATTTCGTCTTTTAAAGATGTGCATCTGTGCATGCACTCCACTCCACCAACGAAGACAAACCACGCACGCTGCACAGCTGCCAACAAGACTACAGTACACGTGAATTACAGACCGGAGCGGTTCACGTAAAACCGGCCGGTTCACCGGTTCAATGAAAAACCGGACGGTTCAACCGGTTTATAGCGGTTCGATTACATGAACGATCTTTTAAGTGAACCGGAACGGTTTAGACTCTGGTTCGGTCTTTTACCGGTCCAACCGCCGGTCCGGTCCGGTTCAAATAACTATGGTTAGAGCTAATGATGCACAATAGTGCAGCGTTTCACGTGCAATGTAGAAAGTTGAGTTAAAAAATAAAAGTTTAAAGAACAAAATACACTTTAATAATTTTAAAATGAAATTGAGCTTAGAATACAAAGTTTGAGGACTAAAACGACCATCTCCATAGTTCTAGGATAAAACTAAATCTAAAAATATACTTTGAGGACTAAAAACAGTCGTTTTAAAAGTTCAGGGACGAAATCGAGCCTAAAGTAATAGTTGAGGGACTACCATAAAAAATTATAAGACGTTTTGACTTTCTAGATGTATGTTTGAGTCTTACAGCCAGCGAGATACATGAACCAAGATTGAGTACTGTAACATCCCAAAAATTCACATTCAAAAATCACTCGCATTAAAAATTATTTTCAAAATATATTTCAAAAACTATAAAATAATTTGAGCTCTATAGTATCTCCATCTAATGCATCCATATTTATTTTTTGCGCACAAATAACAGCAAGTACCAGCAAGCTTACATGCAAGAAAACATAGCAGTGCACCTACACGAATATATATCTCATGCATGCACGCAGGACGAGCATGCACCGTCCATTTGCATGCACCTGCATGCAAGGACACGGTGATTAGGCACCGTCCATTTGCATGCATCGTGCATGCAAATTAGGCACTGACCATGCGCTACAGTAGCATTTTTAATGGCAACGAGCTGAGCACTCTGGCCTATAAAAAGGCACTCTTGGTTGCTCACTCTCACCACCCGAGAAACACGTTCACTCACTCGCTCTCACTTCGCGTATACAGTATACGGCCATACGCACAAGCCGAGCTCGACTGTCGTCGCAAGACGAGGTGAGCAGCTCATGAGCATCTTCTTGCTCTTCTCTGTCTTTCTGTAGTATTTTCCTGTATTTTTCCTTGTATTTGTCTGTACCGATTCACTGCCAAGAACTCCACGAATAGAACCATGACATACAGAAGAGCTCTAATGACCCCTGCTAATTTCTCTCTAACCATGCATGTGTGGGCCATAAGCATTAACTCCAAATAGTACATGCATGCATGCAACATGCACTACCAGCCAAAATTCATCTCGTGAAGCATGTATTTCTTAATCACCGTTAGCCTTTTTCGCATGATTAAATTCCGGCCATTTCACAAATACCACATGCTAACTCTGATTTTAATAATTTTTTTTCCTAAATTAATCTAAAATCATGATCTACCTCCCATATTAATTTTATGATTTTTGGAGCTCATTTAAATTTATATGATTATTTATCTGTGCCTGTTGTCTGTGTCGTTCGTCGCGTGTGTCGTTCGTCGCGTATTTTAGCTGACGGAGTGAACGAGCCAGAAAACGAGAACGTTGGAAACGAGTACCGCGAGTTTGACGCCGAGGACCCGGACTGTCAGCAAGAGTTTGCCGAGGACGCCGATGGAGGCAAGTCCAACCGATCCCCTTTGATGCATATTGATCCTATTTTTAAACACAACCCGTAGAAGCCGTTTTAAATATTGCATGTACGATATATGTACGAAGTATTTTCGCTGCTTAGTTAAAACCTGTTGAATAGTCATCCTTGAATTGATATTATTGTTGACACCAGAAGTGGCAAACGGTTATACCGCAAGCGTACGGTAGTCAATGTAGCCTTCACCGGGAGTATTCCAGGTATCGTGATTTCCACGGGGAACGCGAAGTGAATTAACTAGGCTTTAGATCGTTAGGTGATGATCAAAGGGTCTAGGATAATGGGGTAGAGAGGTCTAACTAGTATTAATGCCTGGTCTTGGTAATTAAGTATAGTCAAGGTTTTTCACCTAACTCTTTACTGAGGGCGATACCCGAAAAGGAGGATTGAGTTAACGAAGTTTTTCACCTCCTCGTCTCCTAAGCGACTACCCTGCTCAGCCCAACTATTATTTGCAACTTGCCTACAACAGATGCGAGGAACTTTCCGCCTAGCGAGGACTGTCACTCTCACACTAGGTGTCTACACAACTGCGACAAGGAGTCCACTGGCAAGAAGTAGTCTAGACACCACGTCTAAACTAGCTCTTGCTACCCTAAGCTTAGCTAAAGCTAAGAGCACTCAAGATCAAGCAATGTGCCAGTAAAGGATTCTTATACTTAAAGTACCAGACCAAATATTAAATACTAGAAAAGACTCAGAAGTAAGGCTTACAAGAAGACCTGCTTCCGCTGAGGTGCTCCGCGAAGAAGACTCCCGACAGGCCGGGACTCCTCCTTGGAACTCCTCACTCTCTACTCACTATGATAGCACTAAGCTACTAAAGTAGTTTACTCCTAAGATACATGACTCTTAAGTGAAGGAATAGGGGGGTATTTATAGTGGGAGATGGAGTAGGGGCTACTCCGGTGCCACGTCAGCGATCCGCGTCATCTTCATCATGCACCATTGGATCAAACCGACTTCACAACCGCCATCTGATCAACGGTAGAGGCAAACTAACATGTGCAACATGTGGGCAAGGTCGGTGGGAGGCCAACCGACCCTGGAACCGCCATGAAGTGGGGTCGGCCGACCCCCTATCTGGCTGGTTGGGCCCACCTGCAGTGTCCTGGAGGCTCTCTGATGTCGGTGGAGTTGAGCTGACCTGTGGGACCCACCAAAGTGGGGTCGCCCGACCCCAATTCTATGGGGTTAGGGTGTCAGCCCTGTCCTACATGTCTTCCTCTTCATGACTATAATGTTGTCTTGGTTACTGGTGTCACTGATCTTTAGTTATTCACCCCTTCTTAGTGTTTGGACCCTTGAAAAGTACCTGTTCTTACTCCTGCAACCAAATAGTAGCATGTACATGTGGAACTAGGTTATATGTACCTATATTACTACTTTGTTTGGTTGTTTTCTCCCAAAATGAGTCTTATGTTGACAGTTATGATAGTAGAAAACATGGTATAAATACCGTCAACAAGACCCCCCACACTTGAGTCTTTGCTCGTCCTCGAGTAAAGGTTAAAAATGAGTGATCAATGGTTTCTAACTTAAGATAGTAGTGAGCATAAAATGCTAGTTCGAACATAGTTCATCCAAATGGGTTTTTGTGTAAGTGTCTAGCATATATCCTTCAGAGGTTGAGAAAAGGAACAACTCTCAGAACAAGATCAAATTCCAATTTCATATTCTTGGTACTTAGAGTTTTTATGACACTTTTTAAAATAAGTCACATAGTTCAATCCTACTCCTCATTTAGCGCTCTAGATCACTCAAAGTTTTTTTTAGTAGTCCTCACCAAGGCATGAATGCCAACTTGTTTCATCCTATAACTATAGGCTTATATGGGGCTTGGTAGGGATAAACAAGGTAGCATACTCTACTTTGCAAATATTGTTAAGTCAAAAACAAGGATCCAAGAGAGGAGTGTCATAGTCATAGATCAAGATGTGCAAGTGTGTTATATGGTGGACTAGGTTGCTCCTTTATTTGCTACACTCTCTCTACTTGTATATTGAGACATGGCTA
This sequence comes from Sorghum bicolor, assembly GCF_000003195.3. Lineage (NCBI taxonomy): Eukaryota > Viridiplantae > Streptophyta > Magnoliopsida > Poales > Poaceae > Sorghum > Sorghum bicolor. The sequence continues at coordinate 29,423,157 of NC_012870.2, read as the reverse complement.
GATTTTCTTTTTCTTCGAGCTTTATGTGCTCATTTTTTTTTATACTTCATGGACTTGCACATGTCCATCTTTTCTTTTTCTTTTATTTTGCCAAGCCTTTTATGTCTCATTTTCTAAACAATATTTAGAGAGGTGTTCTAACACTTAGAGTATGGAGCAACCTATTTAGTGGATGCACAATACATGTGGTTGCGTACTTCCAGTGTAGAAGAAGCATATATATATGTGGTGTGTACGTGATCTTGATCTTGTGACTATGATACAACTCTCACTAGGGTCAACAAGGTTTTGACAAAACTCATTACAAAAGCAGGTTGCATTTCATAAAATGGTTACTTGAATATCTAAGTGTATGGCTTTTGGTGGGAATTTCTTGCTAATGAGGAGTAAATGATACTATGGTTTTGTGATATTTTTGAAACAAATCTCTAAGTACCTTGAATAGAAATGTTATGAATTCTTAGCCAAGAGTTATATCACTTTCATCAACAACTTAGTCAATATGGTTCCTATAGATTTTTACCCATGAGGATGAACAATTGTAAGAACTATACTTTATGTCACAATTTCTCTTAAATCATGAACCAATTCACTTTTTATTTTGCAAACAAGTTTAAACTATCAAATTTTATTTTAATTGTGACACAAAGGTAAAGAATTGGACAGACTGAGAGGGGGAAGAGTTAGCAAACCGAGCAGGAAAGATGTGTTTCATCGTATAGAAGCTTCCTGGTGGGCCCAGGGCTCTATGGAGGGGTCGGCCGACCCCACCTGGAGGTTCCTGGCCCTGCCACTCGATTCTACGTCCCTCGGGAAGTCTTTCTGCACTTAGTCGTTTCCTTTTGCCATAGAAAGGGGGTCGGGCGACCCCCTCATCGCGCCTGTTTTTGGTGCCATGACGTGCCAAGGTGTATGCAGTGTTGTTCCATGCTCACGGCAGTTCAGAGATGAAGTTGGGGGGTCGGGCGACCCCCCCACACTTGCAGTTTTCGTGCAGCTGAACTTAAAACAGAGAGAGACGATCAAATGCAGATGTCCTGCTGGTGGCAACACACCAGCAGGACCAAAAACGACTCCATTAAATCAAATTTCAATTGTATAGGCACTTTTACATTGCGAAATTCAAAGTGACAAATTGAAAAATAAAATTGAGTAATCAAACCTAAATAATCAAATAGTGCTTATAACCTAAACTAACTAATTTATTTAGGGAGATGGAGGTTTGAGGAGATCCTCCCGCCCAATTGCTTGCGCCAAACGCTTGATTTTAGCGCTGGTGCTAATGCGCAGGTGGCGGAAGTGATCTTCTAACTCAAGATTCTCCATCCTGAGCTCCGACACTGTCTCCTCTAAGATCCTATTTTTCTTTCTAAGGCTAGCTGTGACTTCCAGGAGCTTCTCGATGTCGCCTTTTTCTGGATCTTCTTCGTATTCGCCAGGCGCACCGTTGATCGGAGGTGGATCCATCTTCCGCCGGATGGATGGACTTGCTCACGAGTCAAAGGACTCCCGCAACTCCATCTTTTCCTTAGAGTTCAACGGCGGAATCAGCACCTTCCCCTTTCCCGGCCCACCGCCCACCACTTGGTGGTTCCTCCAAAAGGTTGGGGTGGACGGCGAGTAGGAAGAGGTGTGGATCGTGTCGGAGGAGATGGTGATGGCCTGCTTGGTGGCCATCGGCGCCTTCTCCCGCAGCGCAAGTTGGCCCGTGGTAGGTCGAACCGGCGTTACGGCTCGAGCAGGGGACTTGCCGATGCCCCTGCGCGGAGTGAGCGAACGAGATGCTGACGCGGAGCGCTGGGTCACCCGGGGCGAGGTCGGGCGACCCCTCTTAGGGTCGGGCGACCCCCACATGGGGCCCGTCGGCCCTCCAGCCGGCGGCACCATGGCTAGTGGTTCAGGCTCCAGCACGTTGACGGCTAGGGCAAGCTCCAGGCTCTCAGTTAGAGACCTTTGCGGACGTGGGGAGTTGGAGCGAATGGCTTGGTTGGAAGATTTAGTTGGAGGAGCCATGGAGATGGATCTCTTGGCAAGGAATGGAGGCTAGGAGAGTCTGGTTCGAGGTGAAGATGAGAAGGAATGAATTGAGAGGAGGAAGAAGAAGAAGAGGGGGGGATAAATAGATGTGTTCGGAGCCTGAAAGTTTGAGTTTTGAAAAGAAGCGTCGTGGAACGTTTGAGGGACGATCCGAGACTCCAGGGGATTTCAAAACTCAAAATATTGGGGGTCGGGCGACCCCTATATTTCAGGATTTTGAATTTTGAATTTCAGCACCGAACTCTATTCATTCCCCTCTTTCTAAACCTATCCCCCCTTGGGCCAAAACCCCTAGAAGAGGGGTCGGCCGACCCCCATTTGGGGTGTTCGGCGGCCCAACTTTGATCCTACGTCATCTAAAACCCTTTACAAACCTATTTCAAAACAAAAAGGAACTAAATATATTGATTTAGCAATTATTTAAACAAAAAGGGGGTAAAAAGAAGGACATGTGGATTTTAAGACTTTGTGTCAGATTCAAATTCTATCATATCAACTTCTTCTTCTAAAGGTTCATGTTCATGGAAAACTTTAAGACGATGACCATTTACCTTAAAGGTGTTGCCGTCGTCGTCCCGCAGCGTTACCGCTCCATGAGTCGCGGCGTCAACAACGAAGAATGGTCCTTCCCATTTGCTCCTTAGCTTTCCATGGCCAAATAACTTGACCCTTGAGTTGAACATGAGAACCTTATCCCCAGGATGAAATTCCTTTTGCTTGATCCTTTTATCATGCCATCTTTTTGTTCTCTCTTTGTAGATCCTGGCATTGTGATAGGCTTTATCTCTCCATTCTTCTAGTTCGGAGATTTGGAGCTTTCTATTTCTTCCGGCCGAGGGCAAATCCATGTTCCATTTCTTGATTGCCCAGTGAGCTCTATGCTCTAGCTCTACCGGTAGATGGCATGTCTTACCGTATACAAGTTGGTATGGTGTCATACCAATTGGGGTCTTGTATGCGGTCCTATATGGCCAAAGTGCATCTGGTAGATGGCTTTTCCAGCCGGTTCCCATCTTAGTGACAGTCTTCTGCAGAATGTTCTTGATTTGTTTGTTAGATGTTTCTGCTTGTCCGCTCGTTTGAGGGTGATAGGGTGTTCCAATGTTGTGCCTTATCCCCACTTCAGCTAAGAACCGTCGGAATCTTCTGTCAATGAAGTGGCTCCCTCCATCACTGATAACTAGTCTGGGGGTGCCGAAGCGTGGAAATATGACTTCCTTGAACATCTTTATCGAATGTGTAGAGTCGGCTGCTCTGCAGGGCATTGCTTCGACCCACTTGGACACATAGTCTACTGCCACTAGGATGTACTCACACCCTTGTGACAAAGGGAATGGCCCCATGTAGTCTATGCCCCAAGCATCGAATATCTCGACTTGTAAGTTGTTTGTGAGTGGCATTGCATCACGAGTATTGATGTTCCCATGCTTCTGACACCTTGCACATCTCCTCACGAAGTTCTTTGTATCTTCGTACATGGTAGGCCAGTAGAATCCACTCTGCCATATCTTGGCATGGGTCCTGAATGCTCCATAGTGGCCTCCGTACTCTGCCCCATGGCATTTTTCCATTATTTTTACTGCTTCGTCCATGGGAACACATCTCCTGAGTATGCCATCTTGATAGACTCTGTAGAGGTAAGGATCGTCCCATAGGTGCACCCTACTCTCTTTAACAAGCTTCTTCTTGTCTACCCCAGATGGTATGTATCCGGACGCTAGGTAGTTGACTATGTTTGCATACCATGGGTAGGCTTCTGAAACTCGGAGGAGTGTGTCGTCTCGAAGGTAGTCGTTGATAGGTGGATCCTGTTTATCCTCGATTTGCATCCTAGACAAGTGATCGGCTACCGAGTTTTCTACTCCCTTTTTATCTCTAATTTCTAAGTCAAATTCTTGGAGTAGTAGGATCCATCTTATTAATCTTGGTTTAGCATCTTTTTTAGTGAGCAAGTATTTTAGAGCTGCGTGATCAGAGTAAACAATCACCTTTGCTCCAACTAAATAAGATCTAAACTTGTCTATAGCAAACACTACAGCCAACAGTTCTTTTTCAGTTGTTGCATAATTCAGCTGTGGTCCTGTTAGTGTTTTGCTAGCATAAGATATTGCATGATGCTTCTTATCTTTAGTCTGTCCTAAGACAGCACCTACAGCGTAATCACTAGCATCACACATTATCTCAAAAGGTAGCGACCAATCAGGGGGTTGAATGATTGGTGCAGAGATAAGTGCTTTCTTAAGATAGTAAAAGGAATCCAAGCACTCATCATTAAAATCAAAGGGTGCATCCTTAGCTAACAGGTTTGTTAAAGGTCTAGCAATTTGAGAGAAATCTTGTATGAACCTTCTATAAAAGCCTGCATGGCCAAGAAAGCTACGGACGCCCCTAACATTTGTGGGAGGAGGGAGCTGTTCTATAACTTCAATTTTAGCTCTATCTACCTCTATCCCACGTTCGGACACTCTATGTCCTAACACTATCCCTTCTCGAACCATAAAATGGCACTTTTCCCAGTTCAAGATCAAGTGCTTCTCTTGGCACCTTTGTAAGACTCGGTCCAGGTTCTTTAGGCAATCATCAAAAGTTTTCCCATAGACGGAGAAGTCGTCCATGAAAACTTCCATGATTTCCTCGATCATATCGGAGAAGATGGACATCATGCACCTTTGAAAAGAGGCAGGAGCATTGCATAGGCCAAAAGACATGCGCCTATATGCATATGTTCCGTAGGGGCATGTGAATGTAGTCTTACTTTGGTCGTCGGGATGGATTGGGATTTGATGGTAACCCGAATACCCATCAAGGAAGCAGAAGAAAGAGTGTTTGGCTAACCGTTCCAGCATCTCATCGATGAATGGCAACGGAAAGTGGTCTTTCTTAGTGGCCTTGTTAAGTTTTCGGTAGTCTATGCACATTCTCCATCCCGTGACAGTCCGTTGAGGAATGAGTTCATTGTTGTCATTTTTAACGACCGTCATTCCTCCTTTCTTAGGAACTACTTGAACGGGGCTGACCCATTCACTGTTCGAAACAGGGTAGATTATGCCCGCATGCAATAGTTTTAAGACCTCTTTCTTCACAACTTCTCTCATTGCATTATTTAGCCTTCTCTGAGGCTCCCTGGAAGGTATAGCATCGGGTTCGATAGGGATGCGATGAGTGCAGAGTGCAGGACTAATTCCCTTAAGGTCTTCTAACGAGTATCCTAAGACAGAGCGGTGTTCTTCTAAGACGATGATGAGTTTGGTGACTTCTTCTTCTGTCAGTTGATCACTAATGATTACCGGAGTCTCTTTATCACCATTAAGGAAGGCGTACTTAAGTCCAGAGGGAAGTGGCTTAAGTTCTATAGAGGGTTTTGGTGGTGGTTTAGATTCATCCAAGTCTAATGGTTCTTCTAATTTGTTCTCTTCTTCTTGGATGAAGTTTTCGGCGTCTTCTTCTAAGTCAGGCTGAGAAGCGTCCAGAAGAGATGCCGACATCACCTCCTTTATTGGGTCAGGCTCGGGCGGGGTCTCGGCTTTAGAATTAATAGAGCCGGCAAAAGGCATAGAAAGGTCTAAGCCCTTCCCGAGGTTACCCTTGAGACGCCCTTCATGAAATCCATTTAGGAACCTCATGATGGGGTGCCCGATTAACAAGTCAACTTCTTTCATATCAAAGATAAAGAAGTTTAGCAGAATGTTGACTTTGTTAATGGAGACAGGAATATTCTGTGCAATCCCACAACTCTCGACCATTTCCCCAGAGGGTAATTTAAGAAATTTGCTGGTCGGGGTTAATGGTTCCTCGCCTAGGAGTGTCAGTACTAATGATTTGGACATTAGGCTTACTCCTACAGCAGGGTCATAAAGGGATTCTATAGGAGTGGAGTTTATGACACAGGGAATGGGTGTAAAACTCGAGAGAAGTTTGATGACATCAGATGATGTCTCAGCTTCTCTAACCCATTCATTACTCATAATAGCCGTGAGTTCTTGGGCAGTTGCCCTGAGGTAACCAGCCTCAAGATGAGCTGGGATATGGCTATTCGGAGCTTTGCGTGCTGTAGATCTCCTTTGCACAGGTTGATTCGAGACATTGCCAAAATCGGCAAATAGATCAGTCTCGATGTTAAGTGGGTAATCCAAGGGATGAATTACTTCTTCCCTTGGAGGTGCTTGTGGTATTGGTTCAGGTTCGACAGCTTGGGTTGCGGCTAAAGGAGTTTTGGCTGTCGAAGGTTCATCCCTAGGAGTTCGATCTTCCTCAGGAGCTTCAATATGATCATCAGTGTAAGGGGTATTCTCGAGAATAGTCCCAAGAATGGCCTTACCTTCACTGATAGGTAAATGAAGGAATGCTCCCTTGGAGGCTAAATTAAGGAATTGTGCGGATTGTTGGCTAAGTCCGAGGTAAAAATGTTGCATAAGAATTGGCTCGGTTATACCTAAGTCTGGGCCAGATGATGTTAAGTCGGTGAGACGCGCCCAGGCCGCACCTAGAGACTCCTTCCCTTCTTGCTTGAAGTCTAGGACTTCTCTACGGAGACGAGCTATTCTAGAGATGGGAAAGTAGGTGAGGCAGAATTTGGCTTGCAGCTTTTCCCATTCTCCTCCTACACTACCTACATAGCGAGTGTACCACCGTCTGGCCTTTCCCGTCAAAGAGAACGGAAAGAGCTTCCACTTGAGGGTAACTCGCCTCATCCCTTGGATGTGGATGCATGAACAAAGTTGTTCGAAATCTCGTAGGTGTGTGTAAGGATTTTCATCTCCTTCTCCCGAAAAGGGATTCTCCTGAACCATCGCTATGAGACTCGGGCGAAGCTCATAGTGACAGGCCAAAATGGCTTTTGATGAACTCGCTGGCTCCAACTCAGCGCCCGTTGGAGCAGCGTAATCGAAGAGGGTTGTTTGATCCATTTGGATATGTGTATAAAGTTTTAAATCAAACAAAGATAACTTAACGATTTTTTTTTGTCCTAGTTAAAACAGCTACCGTTCCCCGGCAACGGCGCCAGAAAGCTTGTTGACACCAGAAGTGGCAAACGGTTATACCGCAAGCGTACGGTAGTCAATGTAGCCTTCACCAGGAGTATTCCAGGTATCGTGATTTCCACGGGGAACGCGAAGTGAATTAACTAGGCTTTAGATCGTTAGGTGATGATCAAAGGGTCTAGGATAATGGGGTAGAGAGGTCTAACTAGTATTAATGCCTGGTCTTGGTAATTAAGTATAGTCAAGGTTTTTCACCTAACTCTTTACTGAGGGCGATACCCGAAAAGGAGGATTGAGTTAACGAAGTTTTTCACCTCCTCGTCTCCTAAGCGACTACCCTGCTCAGCCCAACTATTATTTGCAACTTGCCTACAACAGATGCGAGGAACTTTCCGCCTAGCGAGGACTGTCACTCTCACACTAGGTGTCTACACAACTGCGACAAGGAGTCCACACTGGCAAGAAGTAGTCTAGACACCACGTCTAAACTAGCTCTTGCTACCCTAAGCTTAGCTAAAGCTAAGAGCACTCAAGATCAAGCAATGTGCCAGTAAAGGATTCTTATACTTAAAGTACCAGACCAAATATTAAATACTAGAAAAGACTCAGAAGTAAGGCTTACAAGAAGACCTGCTTCCGCTGAGGTGCTCCGCGAAGAAGACTCTCGACAGGCCGGGACTCCTCCTTGGAACTCCTCACTCTCTACTCACTATGATAGCACTAAGCTACTAAAGTAGTTTACTCCTAAGATACATGACTCTTAAGTGAAGGAATAGGGGGGTATTTATAGTGGGAGATGGAGTAGGGGCTACTCCGGTGCCACGTCAGCGATCCGCGTCATCTTCATCATGCACCATTGGATCAAACCGACTTCACAACCGCCATCTGATCAACGGTAGAGGCAAACTAACATGTGCAACATGTGGGCAAGGTCGGTGGGAGGCCAACCGACCCTGGAACCGCCATGAAGTGGGGTCGGCCGACCCCCTATCTGGCTGGTTGGGCCCACCTGCAGTGTCCTGGAGGCTCTCTGATGTCGGTGGAGTTGAGCTGACCTGTGGGACCCACCAAAGTGGGGTCGCCCGACCCCAATTCTATGGGGTTAGGGTGTCAGCCCTGTCCTACATGTCTTCCTCTTCATGACTATAATGTTGTCTTGGTTACTGGTGTCACTGATCTTTAGTTATTCACCCCTTCTTAGTGTTTGGACCCTTGAAAAGTACCTGTTCTTACTCCTGCAACCAAATAGTAGCATGTACATGTGGAACTAGGTTATATGTACCTATATTACTACTTTGTTTGGTTGTTTTCTCCCAAAATGAGTCTTATGTTGACGGTTATGATAGTAGAAAACATGGTATAAATACCGTCAACAATTATCCGGTAATTGTCTTGTTCGAACCTAGGAACAAATAATATGCTATGACAGAAATATTATTATTTACTATGCTTAGGACTTTTTACTCATCCTGAATACTCATCGCTATATTTTCCCAAGTATAATGATTTTAAAAGTAAAAGGTGTGAGTGGTGAAAATAAATTGTGGGTATTGTGAAAGGGTTAATGAACAAGTTACAGATGTGATTACTATGGAGATGGGGCGGATGGGATCTCTTTTGGGGATGCCCTGGTGTTGTGGCTTATACCTTGCGGGGTTAAAGCGTGAAGATATCCGCCTTGTCTCGATTAAGGACTGAGTTGATGATTCATCTTGCCTAACTCATTTATCGTACAACCACTCGCCTTGTATGGGAAAGGCTTAGTCTAAATCCCTATAGTTAGTATGGCAATCACCTGGAGGCAGGTGTGCAACGGGACACTAAGTGATGTATGTGAAATTGTGGAAATATATGAAAAGAGCTTTGTGAATTATTGTGGTATCATGAGATGTGGCCTTAGTGTTCCCGTGGTGAGCGCCATTACTTAGCTATGGAGGGTAATGGCTTTGATGGATCTGTACTTGCACGACGGTGTAAGTTATGGTATCCTACTTGTGAGAAAAGTGTACAACCTCTGCAGAGTGTAAATCTATCTGGATAGCCGTGTCCGCGGTCTCGGACGGGTTATGGTTTGGTTTCAACAACTAGATGGGTTGGGATGAGTGAAAACATGAGAGTGAGTGTGATTTTGGAAATAAATGGTTGACTGCCATTGTGTTGTGGGAACAAGGGTTCAACAACACTTAAAATTGTGACCAAACCCCCATTTTTAGAAATACTATCATATGTGGAAAAAGAGTTCTTTTACAACAGTATTTGTGAAATGAAACCTTGCATGTGTAAAAAGATAGCTTTATGCAAATAAAACTAAGCCTCATCCTTGATTTATCCATATGCATATATATTGTTATCCCCTTCCGTAGGGTAAGGTTGGATTTGCTGAGTACTTTGTACTCACCCTTGCTTTATTAAACAGAGGAAGATCCGGACTTCGATCCCGAAGTGGCGTTCGAGTAAGGTCGTGTCTGCACCCAACTAAGCCTGTGGTATTGGGACTTGTCAGATGTTCGGTTGTGATATCGTTTGTTTCTGGGTCCTTTGGACCTATGTTGTATTTTGGTGTCTTATTATTATAGCGTGCCTTCATTGTCCACGCTTATCGAGACTACTGTGCTGAAACTTATCTGATGTAATAAATGTGTTACTAGCCTCCTGGGACTAGTATTGTATCACATTTGAGTTCCTGGTTTACCAGGGGCGCTTCAGGTGGTATCAAAGCCGTAGTTGGCTGTAGGACGCGACCTTAGTCTTTTCTGGACCAGTATTTTACTAAATAAACGTATTTTACAAAAGTTCTTACCCTCTTCCCTCTATTTGAAAAAATATTTACTCTCATCTATGTCTCTCAGATGGCAGAAGGAGTTTGGACCAGCAGTTACTGTCTAAGTGTAGATGGCTTTCCCAAGCTCTTGTATGCTACCATGCAGAAACTTGGAATCAAGGATCGCCCAGAATATGAAGGCAGAGAATATGAAGAGCATGAGACTGAGCGGTGTGAAGTTACTGTCTATATTGGGAAAAGTGAGGACTTCCCTAATATAGCTGAAGCTTGGAGCATGACTGCGACCGGATTTCGGTTTGCAGATACATATCAAGCTGTCGCCCGCAAAGCCTTGAGGTACCTATGCCAGATCTACGAGAAGCCCGTCACACGTACACCCATGAGGTTCTTTCCACCCGACGAAAAAGACCGACCAGTTTGGAGGACCCGCATAGAGCTCTTGCAAGGACGTTACTCACTTGAAGATGACCCAACTGTGGTATTCATGACCACATACCTACTTGCTCTAGATAAGCAATACGATGAGCAGGCCTCAGAGTTAAGGAAGTGCATCCATCGTGCGAAGGAAGCCGAGATCATAGTTAGAAAGCTCCATGTGCAGCTTGCGGAAGCTCAGGCCCAAGCAGCTGCAGCCGAGAGTCGTGAAACTGCCATTGCTGAAGTCTTGAAGGCAGCTGAAGACCGCCATGCTCAGGAGTTGAAGGATGCCTACCTTATCACCAGGATCAAAAGAAGGATGTTAGCAGAGGAAGACCAAGAGCCCATAGTCCTAAAAGGTATCCCAATCATGTCCCTAAAAACCAAAAGAAAGATGGACATAGAAGGGCCATCAGCTCCCCCACCCACAGAAGCCTCTCATGAAGCTTTAGAGTTGGAGCCCAGTAAGAAAGAAGGATTTCCCCTCCTCACCCAGCCACCACCAAAAGAAGACGGTGACCCACCTTTTAGTCCAAAGGAAGAACCACAGATGCCAGAAGCATGATCCACCTCAACACCAAGGGAATGAAGCCATTCCGTCCGAAGAAGTTGAAGATTAGTATCACCTAGTTCCTCCTTTTTGTTTTGGGGAAGTGAAGTTTACTTCACTTTTGTTCGACCCCCAAAGTAGATGAACCATATTGTAGTACGCTTATTTCCTCCATTACTATGTTGTAGACCGCCCTCTTATTCAAAATATATATTTGTGCTTGTTGGTTGTGCTAAATAATTGAGTGCTCTATGTTGTTCCCTTACGGGATAGCAAGTCTTAAAACTTGCACCTTTTTAAAATATAACGCCTTAACAAAAAAAACAACATCACTCAATAGATCTAACCCTTATCTAATGCTTTCTCATCTTAACCAACAGATGCCTCCCAAACCAGCTACCCGCTCTCAACCAAGTGGTCATGCAGCTAGTAGACAAAGCCAAAATCCAAATGGAAGTCAAGCCAATGCAAATGTGGATGGTATTCATGAAGATGAAGTGAGTCAGACTAGGAACCATAATGAAGGAGATGACTTGCCCCCTCCTCCAGTAATTGACTTAGCACAAGTCATGGCAACTCAGACTCGCCTTCTAGAGACCTTGGCTCAAGGCATGAACCGCCCTAGGAACAACCGTGGAGCCGGAGTCCAAGACAAGATGACTGAGTTCATGAGGCTTAAGCCACCCACCTTTACTGGATCTGACAACCCCATGGAAGCAGATGATTGGCTTAAGGTGATTGAAAGGAAGTTGGACACAATCCACTGCGATGGAAGGGATAGAGTTCTGCTAGCATCTCATCAGCTGACAGGAATTGCCCTTTCTTGGTGGGAAGCCTATAGTGGAGCTGTGGACAATGCCAACACGATTACATGGGAAGAATTTGTGGACGAATTCCGCCGGTACCACATTCCCAATGGGATCATGAAGCTGAAGGCTGATGAATTTCGTAACTTGAAGCAAGGAAATAAAACTCTGAGTGAATACATCTTCCAATTCACTGAGTTGTCTCGCTATGCCCCAAAATTGGTCAACACTGATGCCAAAAAGCAGACAAAGTTCATAGAAGGATTGACCTGTGAGCTTAGAACCCTCATGACCCCACAGATCTATCCAAACTTCAACACCTTGATGAATTGGACCATTCTGACTGATGTGGCCAAGACTGAAGAAAGGAAAGAAAATAAGCGCAGATTTCTGGAGCGCAAGGTTCAAGATGGTGCTAGATCCCAGAGGCTAAAAACCTTTAGCCAACCAAGCCAGCGGACTCAAGGCCCAATGCAGTTTTGCTCTCCTGCTAGTGTCTCCAATAACCAAATGCAGTCATTATATCAGCTTAAGACAACCTATCAGAATCAAATTTATGGCAAGACTCAACAGAACAGCACTGGTCAAGTCACAAACAATGTTAGGACTTGCTTTAATTGCCATGAGACTGGACACTACATCGCCAACTGTCCCTACAAGAACAACCCACCAGCAGTATCCACTCAGTCCCACACTGTTAATGGACCAAGACCTGCAGTGTCTGGAGTCAACCGTGGTTTCCCTCGCAACAATAGCAACACCAACAATAATAGCCAGATGATGAAGCAACCTCAACAATCCTATGGTAGAGCCCGTGTCAACCATATTCATGCTCAGGATGCTCAGACTGCTTCAGGAGTGGTACTTGGTGAGTTCTTAGTCAATTCAGTACTTGCAACAGTATTATTTGATTCTGGAGCATCACATTCTTTCATATCATCAAGTTTTGTTGAGAAGCATCAAATACCCACAGTACTACTAAAGTTACCCCTAATAACCCGAACACCTGGGTCTGACATCAAATGTCATCTAGGATGTTCAAATGTAAGGATCATTCTAAGTGGGGTAGTTTTCTTAGCAGACATAGTAGTGCTCAAGTCCAAAGGAACAGATGTTATCCTTGGAATGGATTGGTTAACCAGACACAATGGAATTATTAGTTGTGCAACCAAGGAAGTATCATTAGTTAACCATGAAGGGATTAAAGTGAAATGCCAAACCCGAGGGTCTAAAGTTAATCCAATGGTCTTCAACTTGGATGCAAGGACCATAGAGGAAGTACCAATAGTGCAAGAATACCCTGATGTATTCCCTGAGGAACTACATGGAATGCCACCAGACAGGGATATAGAGTTCATCATTGATCTTATCCCTGGGACTGCCCCCATAGCCAAGAGACCTTACAGAATGGCTCCGGCAGAGTTAGCTGAACTGAAAGAGCAGCTAAGAGAATTGCAGCAGAAAGGTTATATTAGACCTAGTTCTTCACCATGGGGAGCACCAGTCTTGTTTGTGAAGAAGAAAGATGGAAGTATGAGGATGTGTGTGGATTATAGGTCCCTAAATGAAGTCACCATCAAGAATAAGTATCCCCTACCAAGGATAGATGACCTTTTTGATCAGCTTAAAGGAGCCAAGTATTTCTCTAAGATTGATTTGAGATCAGGTTATTACCAGCTCAAGATCAAGAATAGTGATGTTCCCAAGACAGCCTTTGTAACCAGATATGGACAATATGAGTTTACAGTGATGTCTTTTGGATTAACCAATGCCCCTGCCTATTTCATGAACCTCATGAATAAGGTATTCATGGAAGAGTTAGATAAGTTTGTTGTAGTCTTCATTGATGACATACTTATCTACTCTAAGAGTGCTGAAGAACATGGGCAACACTTGAGAGTAGTGTTGGAAAAGCTAAGAAGACACAAGTTGTATGCTAAATTCAGCAAGTGTAAATTTTGGCTTGAGAAGGTTGCATTTCTAGGCCACATCTTGACAGCTGAAGGAGTTGCAGTTGACCCTGAGAAAGTAGAAGTTGTCTCCCATTGGCAGCAACCCACCAATGTGAGTGAGGTTAGAAGTTTTCTTGGATTAGCTGGATATTATCGAAGGTTTATAGAAGGATTTTCCAAGATAGCCAGACCCATGACAGAGCTTCTTAGGAAGGATAAGAAATTCACTTGGACAGAATCATGTGAGAAGAGTTTTCAAGAGTTGAAGAAGAGACTGACAATAGCACCAGTGTTAACTTTACCAGACATTCACCAAGATTTCATCATATACTGTGATGCCTCAAGACAAGGTTTAGGATGTGTTCTCATGCAAGGAGGAAAAGTGGTTGCTTATGCATCCCGTCAGCTTAGACCTCATGAGCAAAATTACCCTACCCATGATTTGGAGTTAGCAGCGATAGTACATGCTCTCAAGATTTGAAGGCACTACCTCATTGGAAACAAGTGTGAAATCTACACTAATCACAAGAGTTTGAAGTACATCTTCACACAGTCAGACTTGAACCTAAGGCAAAGAAGATGGTTAGAATTAATCAAGGACTATAACCTTGAGATTCATTACCACCCAGGAAAGGCCAACGTGGTAGCAGATGCCCTAAGTAGAAGGTCATATGGTCAGCAGTTGGTGCCTAAGAACACTCACCTACAAGAAGAGATAGCACAGTTGAACATGCATATAGTACGCCAACCTCAAAATGGCAGTCCGATGATGCAGCCAACTCTTATGGAAGAAATCAAACAGACACAACATAAGGATAAGGATCTGATGAAGATTTGTGAGCAAACTGGAGAAAATAAAGCTCCATACTTTAGAGTGGATAACAAAGGAGTATTGTGGTATAAAAACAGGATTTGTGTGCCCAAGGAGGGAAAGTTTCAAGAACTAATCCTTGATGAAGCCCATAACTCAGCTTATTCTATCCACCCTGGTGCCACCAAGATGTACATGGACCTAAAAGAAAGATATTGGTGGAATGGAATGAAAGCTGATGTGGCACGATTTGTTGCACAATGTGATGTATGCCAAAGGGTTAAAGCAGAGCATCAGAAACCAGCAGGCTTGCTCCAGCCATTGCTTATTCCTGTTTAGAAATGGGATGAGATAGGCATGGATTTTGTGAATGGATTACCCAAAACTCTGAAAGGAAATGATTCAATATGGGTAATAGTGGACCGCCTTACCAAGGTTGCTCACTTCATACCTGTGCGCACCAAATATAGTGGAGACAAGTTAGCCCAGTTATATGTGGATAACATAGTCAAATTGCATGGTGTGCCAAGTAGGATTGTATCTGACCGAGGTACCCAATTTACCTCTAAGTTCTGGAAAAGTTTGCATGAAGCTATGGGAACCAAGCTAGATTTTAGCTCAGCTTATCATCCTCAAACAGATGGTCAGACTGAAAGAATAAATCAGATTATGGAAGATATGCTAAGAGCATGTGTGCTCACATATGGTAAAGATTGGGAGAAAAGTCTAACTTATGCAGAGTTCTCCTATAATAACAGTTACCAAGCTAGTTTGGGAATGTCACCTTTTGAGGCCCTATATGGAAGAAAATGTAGAACCCCATTGATGTGGTCAGAAGTTGGAGAACGAACTTTGCTTGGACCAGCCCTTATAAAAGAAGTAGAAGATCGTGTAGCTGAAATCAGAGAAAAATTGAAAGAGGCACAATCACGTCAAAAGAGCTATTCTGATAAAAGAAGGAGAGAGTTAAGTTTTGCAGTTGGAGATTTTGTGTATGTCAAAGTCTCTCCTATTCGAGGAACTCGAAGGTTCCAAGTTAGAGGCAAGCTAGCACCTCGGTATATTGGACCATATCAAGTATTACAGAGGATTGGAGCTGTAGCCTATCGTGTTCGGCTACCTGAAGAAATGTCAGATATACACAATGTGTTTCATGTCTCCCAATTGAAGAAATGTCTCAGAGTACCAGAGGAACAAATATCGCCAGATACAGTTGATTTACAAGATGACCTAAGATATCAAGAAGTGCCAATAAAAATCCTAGACACAGTCACCAAGCAAACTCGAACGACAACAGTCCGAATTTGTCGTGTTCAGTGGAGTAGACACCCTGAAGCAGAAGCAACATGGGAAAGAGAAGATGCCCTGAGAAAAGAGTTTCTCCATCTATTTAGGACCCAGCCGAATCTCGAGGACGAGATTCCTTTTAAGTGGGGTAGGTTTGTAACATCCCAAAAATTCACATTCAAAAATCACTCGCATTAAAAATTATTTTCAAAATATATTTCAAAAACTATAAAATAATTTGAGCTCTATAGTATCTCCATCTAATGCATCCATATTTATTTTTTGCGCACAAATAACAGCAAGTACCAGCAAGCTTACATGCAAGAAAACATAGCAGTGCACCTACACGAATATATATCTCATGCATGCATGCAGGACGAGCATGCACCGTCCATTTCCATGCACCTGCATGCAAGGACACGGTGATTAGGCACCGTCCATTTGCATGCATCGTGCATGCAAATTAGACACCGACCATGCGCTACAGTAGCATTTTTAATGGCAACGAGCTGAGCACTCTGGCCTATAAAAAGGCACTCTTGGTTGCTCACTCTCACCACCCGAGAAACACGTTCACTCACTCGCTCTCACTTCGCGTATACCGTATACGGCCATACGCACAAGCCGAGCTCAACTGTCGTCGCAAGACGAGGTGAGCAGCTCATGAGCATCTCCTTGCTCTTCTCTGTCTTTCTGTAGTATTTTCCTGTATTTTTTCTTGTATTTGTCTGTACCGATTCACTGCCAAGAACTCCACGAATAGAACCATGACATACAGAAGAGCTCTAATGACCCCTGCTAATTTCTCTCTAACCATGCATGTGTGGGCCATAAGCATTAACTCCAAATAGTACATGCATGCATGCAACATGCACTACCAGCCAAGATTCATCTCGTGAAGCATGTATTTCTTAATCACCGTTAGCCTTTTTCGCATGATTAAATTCCGGCCATTTCACAAATGCCACATGCTAACTCTGATTTTAATAATTCTTTTTCCTAAATTAATCTAAAATCATGATCTACCTCCCATATTAATTTTATGATTTTTGGAGCTCATTTGAATTTATATGATTATTTATCTGTGCCTGTTGTCTGTGTCGTTCGTCGCGTATTTTAGCTGACAGAGTGAACGAGCCGGAAAACGAGAACGTTGGAAACGAGTACCGCGAGTTTGACGCCGAGGACCCGGACTGTCAGCAGGAGTTTGCCGAGGACGCCGACGGAGGCAAGTCCAACCGATCCTCTTTGATGCATATTGATCCTATTTTTAAACACAACCCGTAGAAGCCGTTTTAAATATTGCATGTACGATATATGTACGAAGTATTTTCGCTGCTTAGTTAAAACCTGTTGAATAGTCATCCTTGAATTGATATTATCCGGTAATTGTCTTATTCGAACCTAGGAACAAATAATATGCTATGACAGAAATATTATTATTTAGTATGCTTAGGACTTTTTACTCATCCTGGATACTCATCGCTATATTTTCCCAAATATAATGATTTTAGAAGTAAAAGGTGTGAGTGGTGAAAATAAATTGTGGGTATTGTGAAAGGGTTAATGAACAAGTTACAGATGTGATTACTATAGAGATGGGGCGGATGGGATCTCTTTTGGGATGCCCTGGTGTTGTGGCTTATACCTTGCGGGGTTAAAGCGTGAAGATATCCGCCTTGTCTCGATTAAGGACTGAGTTGATGATTCATCTTGCCTAACTCATTTATCGTACAACCACTCGCCTTGCATGGGAAAGGCTTAGTCTAAATCCCTATAGTTAGTATGGCAATCACCTGGAGGCAGGTGTGCAACGGGACACTAAGTGATGTATGTGAAATTGTGGAAATATATGAAAAGAGCTTTGTGAATTATTGTGGTATCATGAGATGTGGCCTTAGTGTTCCCATGGTGAGCGCCATTACTTAGCTATGGAGGGTAATGACTTTGATGGATCTGTGCTTGCACGACGGTGTAAGTTATGGTATCCTACTTGTGGGAAAAGTGTACAACCTCTGCAGAGTGTAAATCTATCTGGATAGCCGTGTCCGCGGTCTCGGACGGGTTATGGTTTGGTTTCAACAACTAGATGGGTTGGGATGAGTGAAAACATGAGAGTGAGTGTGATTTTGGAAATAAATGGTTGACTGCCATTGTGTTGTGGGAACAAGAGTTCAACAACACTTAAAATTGTGACCAAACCCCCATTTTTAGAAATACTATCATATGTGGAAAAAGAGTTTTTTTACAACAGTATCTGTGAAATAAAACCTTGCATGTGTAAAAAGATAGCTTTATGCAAATAAAACTAAGCCTCATCCTTGATTTATCCATATGCATATATATTGTTATCCCCTTCCGTAGGGTAAGGTTGGATTTGCTGAGTACTTTGTATTCACCCTTTGCTTTATTAAACAGAGGAAGATCCGGACTTCGATCCCGAAGTGGCGTTCGAGTAAGGTCGTGTCTGCACCCAACTAAGCCTGTGGCATTGGGACTTGTCAGATGTTCGGTTGTGATATCTATTGTTTCTGGGTCATTTGGACCTATGTTGTATTTTGGTGTCTTATTATTATAGCGTGCCTTCATTGTCCACGCTTATCGAGACTACTGCGCTGAAACTTATCTGATGTAATAAATGTGTTACTAGCCTCCTAGGACTAGTATTGTATCACATTTGAGTTTCTGGTTTACCAGGGGCGCTTCAAGTACCTAAATAGGCGATTAACATGTAGCAATTTTAGAGGCCAAGTTGACATAGTCAAACAAGTTTGAATTCCTAAATAGATGTTTTATGAGTTTAGAGATAAGGATGACATGACAAACAGGTTTAAAAATCTAAAAAAAGCGATTTACGAGTTCACAGACTTATGATGACACAACTAAACAAGATTGAAAACCGTCTAAGGACTTTACTCATTTATTATTTTTGAAAAAAAACAAATAATATCATAAGAAGCGAGTACATTAATCTCTCCATCCCAAAATAAGTACATATCTCGCGCTTTGAAAACTCAAATAATATTAAGTTTAACTAAATGTGTAGAGAATAATTTTAACATTTTTATCCCTAAATAGAATTGGTACGAACGTATATGATGTGATTAATCTAGTAATTATTTGAGATTATAAAATTTAGTTTTTTCAACTAGATTTGGTTGAATTTAAATTAGCTTCACTCCTCAAATTACGAGATGTGTGTTTATTAGGTACGAGTATGATGTATTGTAACCATAACGTAAATTGATTCATAATACATTGAAAATAATCCTTTATTATTTTTTTAGAACAGATACTCTATTACTCTGTTTGGTTTCTCTTACTAAATTTTAGCCAACTAAATTTTAGTCATTCTAGTAGCTAAATTACCAAACACACTGACTAAAAATAAGCTAAAATATTTTAGTCTAACTAGTTACTAAATAATTTTAGCTGCCTAAAATTTAGCAGGAACAGCCTAAACCTTAGAAGGCAACAACGGCACATTAAGAAAAAATATAGGAGTAGATCTTCGACAATCTTTTTTATTCAAAAAACCAAAGCAAATCAAATGTATCTACCCAAAACTCAACGGACTAATTAACGGGATCCGTCCGATGAGGGTCGGCAAAGGGTTCAGATCAGCCGTGAGGCCGTGACCGTGCTCTTGCCACTGAAAGCTCCGCTCCATTTCGAATTCGAAAAAGCCACCAAGCTTTTCCTTTTAATATAATTCGGCCGCCGCCTCCGCTTCCGCCTCTTCCCGAGTTCTCCCCAAGCCCCGACCATGCCCTCCCCCTCCCGCGCCCCGCCGACGCCTCCGGCCGCCTCGGAGTGGCGCTGCGTCCGGTGCACGTTCCTCAACACTGAATACTTCGACTCCTGCGAGTTGTGCCAGGCCTCGCGCCCAGTTGAGGTCGACATCGACAGCCCCGTCGCCGTGGGCGCCGCCTTCGCGTTGGCCTCGTCCAAGCGGAGCCGGAGGAAGGAGGACCGCAGTGCGTCTACCCCACCCCAGCGGTTTGGGAGGAAGAGGGAGCGCGATGCGTCGCCGGATGTGGTTGAACTTTGCGATAGTGCGGACAAGGGGCCCGCCGCCAAGAAAGGTTCGCTCGCCGCCCTCTCAAGTCTCAACTGCACTGGGGTGTAGATAGGTTCGGATGTTTCTGTTCGCGTTGGTTAATGGGGTCGCTTTTCCCGTCCCGTCATCTGCAGATCCGTTCTTGTGCTTCTTGCGCTTTCAGGGCGTCCATGATTTATGCATTTCCTTTCCTCCGTTGGGTCCGTGCCATGATCCTATTGTCGAATACTGCGCTGCGCTATGTTATGTTAATTATCTCTCCCTTTTATTTATGTATATATTTTTTTAGAGAAAAAAATATATATTTTTAGTCCCATTGTTTCAGTTTGGGGTCAAATTTACAAGGTCTGGGCTACTTCTGATAACCCTCAAATTGCATTCAATGTGTGTGTTGTAAAAATATCTGAATGTGTAATGTAAATGTACCCTATTCTACATGCTAACAATGAACAATGTATTGGTGTAGAAGCACCGTTGTTCTTTGATGACAACTTGTGCTATGGACTACTATTCTATTCTCTGAAATTGGATATTTTTATTTGATTTGGTATTTGTTTTATACAAGCTTGCTTGTGTCAAGCGAAATTGCAAACCACTAAAATCATTTGCAAATTCTGAGAGTGTGGGAAGTGAAGCCAAGCATTGGTCTGATTTGAGTCCCAATCCAAACAAAATTTCATGGAGAAAAGATTGGAACACCAGTAAATCTTTTTTTATTTGACATTCTATGAGCTGAAAAGTTTCATTTTTTACTTGATCACAATAGATGTGGGAGAAAATAATGAGAATAAGTAGCTGGAGACATAGCTTTACTTAAGGTGTGTGGCTGACTGGCCGGTTTTTAATTATAAAGGAAGGAGTGTTTATCATGTAACAGATGACTATTACTCACTTCGATGGACAAACACTGCAGAACAGATGGAGTATTTAACTCGAAGCTAAAATAACTTGTAGAAGGGTTATCCAATCGAATCATTTAAGAACTATTTATTTTTACTTTTCTATGTGTACATCATAAACTTCAAAACTAGCTAGTTGTGATGCAAGTTCAAAGTTCAATCCATTTTTGAAGCTGTTTAATGCATTTTAGTTTCTAGGGTCACATGAAAATCAAAATGTCTGTCCACAGGAAACCTTGAGATTTGTTTGGATAAGACGACCTTCAAAATCATGACATACAATGTCTGGTTCCGAGAGGATGTGGAAGTGATAAGAAGGATGGATGCTCTTGGGGATCTTATAAAGCAGCATAGCCCAGACTTTATATGCTTCCAGGTCCGCACTCTGAGCTATGAGTTATTTTATTTTCCCATCCTTAGTGGGATCTAATATGTGGAACTGCAGGAGATTACACCATACATATATATGCTTCTGCAAAAATCTGACTGGTGGCAACAATACAAGTGCTTGTTGTCACATGAGAAGGCTATTCAGATGCCGTATTACTGCATGCAGGTAATAATTCTTCTCACAAATTTTACGTGTGATATGATTTCCAACTTCTGGATGAATGCCTTTCAGTCAATTCTTGTAACAGAACCTGTATGGAAAACTATTTGTAACATTCCCACAGAAGTTGCTAAATTTGTTCTTTGATAGTTCATGTCATCGGACCCATTTTTGGTTTATATGATGCCTGCAGAATATGGATGAGTGAGTTACAATAGTTTCATATTCAATATGGTCAATCCAAGCACTTATGCATATTTTTAGTGAAGCATGTTTCATCAGTCTAAAAGAGGTTGACTGCATGTTTCATAACTTAACATATTCAGCAAATCCTTACAAGTTATAAAGGGCCATGTTTGATTGGGATTCATGTGGTATCTATAGTTGACCTTCCATAGGAAATTGGGAGGTTGGCAATGCTTATCTTTTTCTCAGAGTTCATGTATTTTTACTGATTTCTTTTGACCTCAACAATTACAGTTGAGCAAACTGCCAGTGAAGGCATCTGACTGCACCCCATTTTTGAACTCAATAATGGGAAGAGAGCTGTGCTTCACAAGTGTTAGCACAGGAGAGATGAAAAAGTTAATGATAGGCACAACCCACCTCGAGAGCCCATGCCCTGCACCTCCTAAGTGGGATCAGATGTACAGCAAAGAACGTGTGGATCAGGCAAAGCAATGCCTTGAAATTCTGGGACGCTTCCCCAATGCCATACTCTGTGGGGACATGAACTGGGACGACAAAGGAGACGGCCCTTTCCCTCTGCAGGATGGGTGGACTGATGCTTGGGTTGAGCTCAAGCCTGGAGAAGATGGCTGGACCTATGACACGAAGGCCAATGGCATGCTGTCAGGCAACCGCAAGCTGCAGAAGCGAATGGACCGGTTTGTGTGCAAGCTGGCAGACTTCAAGATCGTCAGCATCGAGATGATCGGGAAGGAGGCAATACCGGGTGTCTCCTACTACAAGGAGACGAAGATTCGGAAAGAGAGCCGAATGGTTGAGCTGCCTGTCTTTCCAAGCGACCACTTTGGGCTTGTTTTGACCATCACCCAGCAGGAGAATGACAGCTTCTGAACAACTGTTACAGTGACCCTGAAGCATTTACTTTCGTTCTCTTTTGCATGATATTTAGAGAGCAGTTCTGCGCTTCCACTGTTCTCATTTTAGTGATCGCCCCACGATTTTGTAAACTTTGGTGGAGGCATCAGTAGGCTAGGACGTGCAAATGGTGGTTTTTTCTTACCAGGTGGCTACTTGTTGATTCTTGCTACTTCGTTTCTCATCAATGTCTCATTGAGATGCTTGGGTTGGCTAAAAGATATGCCCTCTCGATGGTCTTACTATTATAAATACCGAAATTATCTGACATGTTAATTACTGCAGTTAAAGAAATACAGAAATTGCTTTCTGCTAAATTGTCAGCATCTGCGAATCCCATGTGGCTCACATCACATGCTAAGGTTCAAGAGAGAAACCATTCTTTACATGTACTATATGTAACCCCATACATCATACAATTGGTTGAACCTTCCACAGCAGTTTAATTCACAAGACATGATACTATCAAGCCTGCTCACGACATCAACAACAAAGAGATCTAAGAGCTTTCATTGGTAATCTAGCATGCTCAGCTTCTATATCCAAATCCTATGCCATCACAAAACCATCTACGGACCAAAAGTGATTCTCTGCACAAGATTGGGCCTTAAAACACTGCTGAATGACTGACACATTCTGAAAGTAGTGAATTGCAAATTAAGTTCTTACCATTTCAAAATTTTGTTTGACCATTTTTTTTACTTCAAAACTTTTCTCAGCGTCTGAATTCTATATCTTCAAACAGGAAATATTTGGTACCCATTGAGTCTTTACCCTTTCATGAAATCATCTGCTTCAAGAATGTTGGCGTTCTAGTCTCTAAGTTCTCCATGAACACTAAAAACATATATATTCATGGAGAACATACAAACTGCAGAATGCCAACATTATTGAAGCAGATGATTTCATGAAAGGGTAAAGACTCAACAGGTACCAAATATTTCCTGTTTGAAGGTATAGAATTTAGACGCTGAGAAAATTTTTGAAGTAACTGGACATGTTAAATGAAATTTTCCAATAAAATGGTAAACATGCTTTCTTGGCTAATATGGCCACAGTTAAAGGGTCGATGGTGATTGTCAGGCTAGTGAATTTATGTGATTGCGCATTTAGGCTTGGACGGTGAGCTAAGGTGGGCACAAGAAATTATACCGGTTGCGCGTTTAATCGACTGCTCCTAGCGCGGGAACTGTGACCTAGATAGGCTCTTCGCTTGGGAAATCTATCGTGTGCGGCATTTACCGCGAGTGGGGGCGAGGGGAGAGGAAGGGAGAAGGGGGCGGATGGACCTTGAGCTCTCCTTGGCTGCTCCCCTGCATGACAGCTTGAGTCCACCAGCCAGCCACCCCTTCCGAGGAGCCGCCCCTGCATCACCTTCCGTGGAGCCACTCCAGCATCTTTGCCGCTGGAGGCATCGGCCATCCGCATCTATGCGTCCGCCTGCCACAGCTGCCCATTCATCTCATGTCACCGACTCCGCGTCCGCCGGCCGTCTGCCGTCCGCCTAGTATGCCCCTGCCTCCTCTCTGTTCTGCCTGGTATGCCCCTGCCTCCTCTCTATTCCCTCCGCATGGTATGCCCCTGCCTCCTCTCTGTTCCCACCGCCTGGTATGCAGTGCCTGATATCCCGTCTCTGTTGAGTATTGTAGTATATTTATTAATGCCTTGTGCTCTGCTTTTGCTGATGCAGCGTGCCCTTTGCTCTGAATATTATATGCTAATGTCTCAAATCAACCCTATTGTGTCTAAAGTACATAACTTGGAGCTTTTTGTTGAACTACATATTATGTTTATTTATAATAATTCTCACGCCTGCCGATAAAGATTTAAGTAAGGTAAGTTGAGTTCCATGGGCCATCTACCACATTTAAAGATAGGTAAGGCCTACAACAATATGCCTCAATGCTTTCTGAGATAAGACTAGTGCAAATATCTAAAGGTAGTATAATGGGATAGGCTGGTATGTTGAAACAAGTATTTAGTCCTTGTTTGATGTAACAACACAATTTTTTTTCAATGTTTGTACTCTGCTCATCATGTTTAATCAGCATGTAAATGGAAGCATATATGCCCATATTGATAGGAACAAATGTACATATGCTATGGGACATAACTTACCTCAACATCATCACAAGCTCTCCCACAACATCACCAGAACATTGCTCCAAATCATCAATTATGACAATGATTGGTTGGTTATAGTTCTCATCTTTGCAGTACCAAGATGCCAATGCAGGTACATCAGGAACCTTTTTTAGTGAGAATTTCAGAAACAGACAACATGAATACTCAAGTTGTGGCTAATACCATATGTTCACATATTAAAGCCAAATCATGTCACTCACATCTGGAATATCTAATAGTAACTGCCTCATCAGGCTCCTAAAGAGTAGCTACCAAACTCCACCACGTCCTCGTCCGAGTCTCTAGTCGAGGGTCATGGTGGCCCTGGCGACTCAGAGGGAGTTCCGACCCTAGACCAGATCTATGTTTTGGAGGAGATTTTCTCTAGGTTTCCACCTCGATTCGGCTCAGCAGCCACTCAATCGCAGTTCCCATAGCTTGGAGAGTCGTGGAGGGGGGCAAGATGAGCAAGCTCGGTGGTGGCGGTGGCGGTGGAGGGAGTTGGGGAGGGAAGGGCAAGCACAGCAGTGGTGGTGGCAGTGAGGTTTTGGAGGGTCTTCTGCTGAAGCTCTCGGAGGAGTTGAGCAAGGTGAAGGGAACCAGGTGGACAGAGGGTGGCGACAGGGAGCAAGTGCCACAGGCTATGGCGAAGCTGTTCGCAAGCAAGCAGGGCTTGGGAGTTTGGAGGTGACTTGCTAGTGGTGGTGGAAGCGGATAGGAGTAAGAGGGTGAAGGATTTGGAGTTCAATCACATCCCGATTTGGGTCAAAGTCTTTGACCTCCCCCTTGGGATGATGGACACTAAAAATGGAATGCTGTTGGGGAACCGGATTAGGGAAGCACTGGCAGTGGACACTGAGGAGGATGGATCAGCTATGGGGGGCTTTGTGAGATCGACATTCGCAAACTGTTGATGCAGGGTGTACTGGTGGAAGGTGAAAAGGGGAAGGAGGACTGCTGATGTCCAGTTTGGTATGAATTCCTACCCAACTTTTGCTATGGTTGTGGGCGCCTTGAGCATGTGGAGAAGGACTGTGAGTTTTGTGTGGCGGGGAGTAGGCAGTTTGGGGAGTGGATGTGAGTGAATCCCTCACGCTGGAAGGGCCACGGAGACCAGAAGCATAAATGGTCGGAGGGGGGGGGTCAGGCAGCGGCAAGTTTGGGAGGAGCAGGGAGAGTGGCAGGATGAGTTGGGCCTCGGACCATGGAAGACCACAGACATCCTCTCAAAAGGAGGGGACTGATGTGGATCTGAAGCTGAAAGATGATGGTATAAGTCCAGCAAAAAGGGTGGAGAGGGCGATGGGGGAGTTGGGGGTGAAACCAAAGTGTCTTGCTTTTGGGGAGGTGGCTGGTGGGGCTGAACCAACAGTTGCGGTTGGTAAGGGATAGGATGATGTTGAAAAAAGGATTAGGGCTGGTGGAGGACATGTGGAGGGAGGAATGAAAAGGACATGGAGGTGGATGGGGGATCTGTGGAGGAGGTAGGGACAGGTGAGGACCTGGGGCTGGAGGTAGAAAGGGAAAAAGTAGGGGTGGAGGGAGCAAAACTTGGCGGTTTTGTGGGCTGATGGGAGGACTGCAGAGGAGACCCTGATGGGGGAAGGAAGCATGGTTCGTTCCACTGCTTGCCCCATACTCTAGGAGACATGGTTGTGGCAGAAGGGGGTGGATTCTGAGAAGAAAAGGCATCGAGGGCTGGAGGAAAAGTTTATGGTCAGCAAAAAGAAGATGAAGGGGGCACGGGAAGTGCAGCAGGAGGCTTTTGATGGCACTGAAAAGGTAGGACTAGTGGAAGAGTCCTACCCGTCTAAATGAGGCTCATTGCCTAGAATAGTCGGGGATTGGGGAACGACCAGGCAATTTGTGGCCTTATGGAGCTCTAGAAGGAGGAGGCCCTCGATGTTTTGTTTCTATCCGAGACAAAGCATGATGGAAAGTGGTTGGAGTGGCTTAGGTGGAAGTTGGCTCTGATAAACATGGTGGCGAAGGATAGTCCGGAACGAGTGGAGGTCTCGCTGTTTTTGGAGGAAGGGTGTGGCCCTCTCAGTCAAGAGCATGTCTAAGTACCATATAGACATGGTAATAAAGGAGGAGTATGATTTTGAGTGGAGGTTCACAGGGATGTATGGGGAGTGAGGAGTGAGGAGAAGGAGAAGACATGGGATACTCTCCGGACCTTGCACGAGGCCCTTTCCTTACCCTGGGTGTGTGTAGGTGACTTCAATGAGGTCCTTTTTGCTCATGAGAAGGAAGGTGGGCTGGTGAGATCAGGGGTAGCAATGGAGCAGTTCAGGGAGGCAACGGAGGACTGTGACCTCCAGGATTTGGGATATGTGGGGGATGCGTTCAATTGGCGCAACAACCACCACAATGCGGGGAGTTATATTAGGGAGTGGTTGGATCGGGCCCTTGCTAACACAGCATGGAGATGGAAATTCCCTCTAGTCCAGGTTATCAACGACGATCCAAGACACTCAGATCATAGACCAGTGATCATGGAGGTGGGTGAGAGGGAGGTTTGGAGATGGGAAAGTCCAGGAGAGGTTATGAGGATTTTTGAGGCACGATGGCTGGAGGAGGAGGACTGTGCAGCTAAAGTGGAGGAGGCATGGGGTTCTGCCCTAATTGATGGCACCACCACTCTTTTTGAGCTGCAAGGTCATGTGCTGGGGGAGTTGTGGGAGTGGGACCGATCAGTTTTGGGGAGCTAGAGAAGAGGGTGAAAAATTCTAGAAGGGAGCTGGAAAGGTGTAGAAGAAGGGGGATCTCACAAGACATTGTGAACCGAGAGCACATTTTGAGGTTCAAGCTTGAAAGGCTGGAGGATCAATTGCACGTGTACTAGAAAATAGCGAGCCCATAACTCATGGCTGCTGAATGGTGACTGTTGACACTTCTAACACCACTTAAGCTAAGTTGTCATCCCTAGCATGGCGCCAGAAGTGTGGTATAAAAACTGTCCACTAATAAATATAAGATCCACAGGCGTACATATTAAATACTATTGTAGCACTTCACCGAGAAGTATTCCAGGTATCGTTATATATATTTAGCTCAAGGGAAAGAACTAAGGACTTAAACAATGAGATCAACTTGCAAAACATGGCTACTTATGAGTGATTGGGTTGCATAGTCACATACTTGGTAGGAGGGTAAACCATAGATATATGATATATAAAATATAGAAGCCCAGGAAATATACAGACTAGATTTAGACTACTCAGCTTAATATTAGGCAGAAGTCCGATTAGTTTAAGAGATAGAAAATCCTATGTAGTTTTAATTTATCAAGTCATTCATCTACTCTAATGCTACACTATCATATATAGCACAAAAGACTCTTCATTTATGTATAAGGAACATTGCTATAAAAAGCCAAGACAGAGCTGGACTTCCTACGCAATTGTGGTTCCACCTGTCTTACCAACGGGGGATGGAATACAAAGGACTCAACAGAACTGTCACTTCTGCGATCTACCACGCAACCCGGCCAATTTTGTGTAATTGCAGATAAACGACATCTAAGCACCATGCTTACATGACATCTATCACCTAAGTCTCCTGCGAATTGGGTTAAGCGCTTTGCAAACATATACATAAACTCATTATCAATCATAACCATATCAAATGTAGAACTAGAATAAACTAGGAACATAATAAATAGAAACATAATGATATTTAGAATAAAGTCAAAAGAGAGATAAAAGATAATACCAATCTCTGATGACGAAGATCTAGAAATTCCGAGCACAGGCGCCTCACTCTTCCTCTATCTAATCTAATCCTATGTAGAAGATGAAGATTAGGAGTAGCTAATCTATCTCTAATCCCTAGCTCTAATGGCTCCCTCTAATTCTTAGATGAGAATAAAAATATAATTTTGTTTTTCTCTCTCAATTCTGAGCTTTATTACAGGGGGTAGGCTTATATTTATAGCCCCCTAGGAAGCACCACAGCCCTTAGATCAAACCGACTTAAACATGCACTTAAGATTAATCCTCAAACTCGGTGGAGGCAGGATCCGCGTGGTTGGCTTTGATTGGCCAACCTCCCCGGGCGGCCGCCCCACCCCTCCCTGGGCGCCTTCCTCTGCCCTATGGTAGGTGGGCCCCATGTTTCAGGGCATGCCTTCCTGAGTCTTCTGGAGTCTTCTAGAGTTGACGTTCGAGTCTTCTCTCTATGTAAATATGACATGTGGACCTCCTTTTGTTCTTATTCCGATAACCCCCCGCGGAAACAAACATTGACCAAAACTTGTGGAAATTGTCGGTGAAAGCCCTAAGTCTATGGTGATGTTCATTTTTTTATCCCCTTTATTC
Source organism: Sorghum bicolor (assembly GCF_000003195.3). Taxonomy (NCBI): domain Eukaryota; kingdom Viridiplantae; phylum Streptophyta; class Magnoliopsida; order Poales; family Poaceae; genus Sorghum; species Sorghum bicolor. Next base: position 29,394,474 of record NC_012870.2, on the reverse strand, counting down.
TCGTTAGTTGACATATAATTTTGATGGTTAACAACCGTCAATAAACTCCCCCAAGCTTGCCCTTTGCTCGTCCCTGAGCAAATAGCTACCAAGGATGGATCAGGAGTTGCTACAATGCTTTCACACCTCACAAGTACACATGCTTTAAATAAGAACTCATCCTTAAACTAGAGTGAACTATCATAACTTCCAAACTTACTCATGTTTCCTCCAACCATGGGGCTTCTACCTATACTTGGTTCTTGAGTAGTTGAAAGATAGAACAATTAAGTCAAGCACTGTTGTCTCATGTTCTGTTGTTCTACCTCTGTCCTGGAGTTTTTATAAGGTTTTCAAAATGAAACTCAGAGTTCTTTAGTATGATCCTTTCAAGTGTCTCATTATGTGGTATTTTTGGATCCTCTCTAATGCATTGAAAGGAGTGATGCCTTCTCTCTTGCTCTCAAGATATGTAGTATTTATGGCATAAGACATTTATAACCTTCTCTCTCTCACCCGATATCTAATAAAGCTTATGTGGAGCTCATAGGTGTGGAGATAACTAATGCATTGGGTCTGATCGAACCATGGATCCAAATGAACTCACCACATATCCAACCGGTTTGTACATGTGTGGTTTTATATGTGGATGCTAAACTAGAGAATATTTGTGGAAGGAGAACGGGTGCAAAATAATTCTAATGCTCCTTTACTTGGAATAATTCCTCTAACTTTAAACTTGAAATTTTGATAATAAACTTAGGCTCATAAATCTTTCTTTTTCTTTCTTTCTCTCATGGAACCTTTATCCATTAATTTTCTTGCAGCCCATCAATTCTTTTTGTAACAAATATTTTCTAGAGGAATAAAAGATAAAACTTGGAGCATTGAATTTAAGATAATTGGCTAGCAAATAAGGAAGGGAAATATTTTTGGTGTTCACTCTCGGTGTAAGAGTGGAACATTTTTGAATAGGTGAATATGGAATATATATGTGGTGCGTACTTCCAGAGTAGAAGCAGTAAAAGGTGAACATGAGTGTATGTGATACCGGGATTAGTCACATGATGAGTTCCTAAGGCTCAACACAGCTCGAGCAAACACAAAGCCCTACATATATGTGGAGGCTTCCTATTCTAAATAAATATGGCTGTGGTAGGAATTTTATACTCTATCATACATAGAACTCATCATGAAGCATTTTAATTTTCATAAAATAAATCTCTAGAATTTAGTAGCACTAGGAACATGATAAACAGCAGCTCAGACTATATCATATCATATCATATCATATCATATCATATCATATCATATCATATCATATCATATCATATCATATCATATCATATCATATCATATCATATCATATCATATCATATCATATCATATCATATCATATCATATCATATCATATCATATCATATCATATCATATCATATCATATCATATCATATCATATCATATCATATCATATCATATCATATCATATCATATCATATCATATCATATCATATCATATCATATCATATCATATCATATCCTATCCTAACCTAAACTTAACTTAAGCATATGGTCCGATAGGATAGGAGAGTAGAGTAAATTAAATTGTCTTATAGTCTATCCTAGCCTTGCGATAAATTGAATTTAATTCAATGGACTTGAATTGAATTAAAGTAGAGCAACTATTCATCATTTCCATCATGCATTCTTCATCTCTACATATTTTATTTATAGCAAACTTAACAGAAAAATAAAGCAAACTTATATTACACACCCTTTTTATTTGGTTTTCATTTTTTAAGCAAACTTAAACTTAAACAAATTAAATAGCAAATATTTATTTGGTTTTCTAAATATAAAAGAGAAAATAAATTGAAACAAAGGAAAAAAGAAAACTTACCTTAATAATGGGGGCCTTCCCCCAAGCTAGTCTTCATTCGGGATCCGGAGGAAAGCAAAGATGTCACTTAGAGTGTTGTTGGCTAGGTCTTGCCTTTCTTAAATAGCGCCAACGTCTGAGTGGTGGTTTGGTTCCACTGACGCTAGTCATTCCAATTCTGCTCATTGTGAGCAAGAGAGGTGTGGACGTAGTTTTGGAATGCCATTTGTTCATTGTAATGCTGCTAGGTATAGAAGAACCTAGGAGCATCAGACCTTCGTCCTTGCTCAAAGCCTTGTTCTTCGTCTTCTGTCCTTTCTCCATAGGTGCCGAATGAATGCCTTGGAGCTTCACCTGAGGGACCTTCTCCTGTGGAGATGAATGGTGGTGGTGGATAATACCCATATGGATGGTAGGCAGGATGGAACGGAGGATACATCCCAGGATTCAGTGCGGGGCAGTGGCGTGCCTGCCATTCGTCATAGCTGGTGTGCATCGGTGCTTCATGAGTAGGGTTAGCACCGAGCCAGACTGGCTCGTGTTGACGAGCAAATCTCTTAGAGGCTGTCCTCTGAGGTGCCCTCTCAGAAGTCTCCCCCTGAGCTCCTCTCCTGTTCACTGGTCGTGCCTGAAATTCAATATGCATAGTTTGGACAGAATATAGTGCCATCTTCAGGTTAGGTAACCGGAGCTTGGTGTCCCCATATGTCATGTATCGATCCCCTTTTATTTTCTTTACAAGGTGCGCATGATTAAAATGTTCATATACATAAATTTGTCTATGTGCATCAATAAAATCCAAAGAGGCACCCTCAAGTAATTTCAGTTTAATAGCTAAACGAGTAACAATGGAGCAAATTGCTACATCTCCTACTTTATATTTAGGAATGCTTAACCAATGATCTACTAAAGCATGGATAGGTGACACCCTAATTTTCTTCACTGCTGCATAAATTAATTGCAAATCTATAGCTCTAATCTTACTAGTGTTGACACCGTTTTTGGACACGTATGTGAATAGTTAATGGAATTTGGATCGGCAGGCGAAAAAGTAATGACTGGTTGATAAAGGAATTGCCGATGGATTATGATACCGATGATAAAGCAGCAGGATATGACCAAGTCCAGGGATGGTGGTTGATCTTTTGTCGATGGTTGGTATTGATGGTTGCCGATGCCGATGGAGGATGATATGCCGATGATGGTGGAAGAAGGCGTGGGAATCATCGGGAAGATAATGGTGGTGTGCCGATCACCTTGGATAGATAAATTATTGTTTTCCATAATTATTAGAGTTTGTTTTGTATACTGATTCTGTTTAGGTTGGAATTAGAATCCTAGTCGTACCTGATTGTAACTCTTTAGAATAGGGTATAAATATAGACCTAGTAGTGATGTAAGAAAGAATCCGATCAATCATACATAAAGTTTTTACATCTATTCTCGCATCTACTTTCGACGATTTCGTTAACTCGCATATTTTCTTTTTACTTACGAGTTCTTAAGAATTCTTCGAGTCATACGATGAGTTTTCGAGTTCCGTGTGAATACCTCTTGGCCGTGACATCCGGGCGCATCGCTGTTGTCGGGACCAAAGTGTTTGAGTTATCACCTTTATCGATTGTAAGGTCAAATCGGTTGGCACGCCTTAACATTGAATTCGGTATTAGCCCTTTGTGTTTGCAGATTCACTTTTACATCAACAACTAGCATCATCTCGAGGGAAGAAAGCTACTCCTAACCACTTATGTAAGAACCTAAGTGTAGGGTGCTCTATGTTCCGAGTATGATTGCCATGGAAGAAAGGTTCCTTGGAAATTTTGATCCAAAATTTGTGGGTGTTGTTGATGGTCCTTAATGCTCACATTTAACCATCAACTAATCATAGAAAAGGATCCAAATGCAACCAACACCTAGACTTAGGGTTTTATCTGACAGAATTCCACGAGTTTTGGTGTTTGTCTATTTCTGCAGGGGGTTATCAGGAAATATAAAAGAAAGGCCCACACATCGGGTTTACATAGAGATATTAATGTGCCGCGCAATTTTCTATCATCTAGAAGACTCCAGAAGCCACGGGACCGAAGCGGAGGCCGAGAGGACACAGGGACAGGGCGCCCACCCTCAGCCAGAGTCCAATCAGGACTCTCTTTCGGGATATTGCTCCACCGACCTAAAGGATCAACAATAACCGTTCAATCAATGTCGGTTTGATCCGACGGCCCAGATTCACTTGAAGGGACTATAAAACTAGACCCCCTGGCCCCTGGAGATCATACCTCTTCTACAGAATCAAAGTTAGGGTTTCAATTCTTCATGCAAGTAGAGAGGATCCCTCTAGTTCTTCTAGTTCTACCTCTAGTTCATCTAGATCTAGTTCTAGTTCATCTAGTTCTAGTTCTAGTTCTTCTAGTTCTAGTTCTAGTTAGTTCTAGTTGTAATCTAGAAAATAGGGAGAGAGAAGAGGAGAGCGGAAGAGGAGCCGGATCTGTCAGATCTTCCTCAACATTATACTTTTGCAGCATCTGGTTCGTTCTTCATCGTTCTCCAGGTTCTTCAATTCATAACTCCTGAGTTCTCTAATTACTTTTATTTACATTCAAATTATTTATTGGATTCCCGCTTGCATCAAGTGCTCTAGTCTTTATAACGCTAGAGTAGTAATTAATAGATTAGACGTGGTGTTTAGTCTTGCGATTACCTGGAATTGCACCCAATCCTGCGGATTGTTGTGGTAGCCTTAGGGTAGTGACAGCCCTAACGGTCGACGTATTCCACCTCGTTCGGATCGGTGTTTGTAGGACCGTAGTCAGACCTTCCTAGCCCCCTTCTCATCTCTTTCTGTGGTTAGTGCTCTGATGTCCCGATATAGATAATCTTGAAGTAATCCTTGATTCTTAGATCAACTAGAGAACTCTCAGGAAACTTCCTCTCTTCCCACCAAAAATAATTATATAGTTATCCTTGGGCGATCTTGGATCTTAATTAGTACACTCACGTTCTCTGTGGAAAATCGATACTCTGGAATACTCCCGGGTGAAAGCTACATCGGTATCCGTGCGCTTGCGGATTTTTCTGTTTGCGTTTAAAATACCCAACAAGCTTTCTGGCGCCGTTGCCGAGGAACGGTAGCTTTGCTAGTTTCGAACCAAGTCGTCCGTGTATCCTTTTTCTTTTCCTTTTTTACCACACTCACCTTATCATTTTCACCATACCACATGGATTTCTTTCTAAGCATTAATGAGCATGGAATTTATTTTATAGCCACTTCATTTACTCCATGCTCATATGCAACATCTTCACAATCCATTGGTCTCTCCAACATCACCACATTCGAGATCTCCAACCCCCTCTTCCTTTCTATTTATAAAAACTTTAAAAGGGCGGTTGTCGATGCATATGTCTATAATAAATTTTGCAGATCTCGTTGAGTTGATCTTGATATAGGTCAGCGTTGGAGGGGAAACCACTTCACTGACATAAATTGATGGTTTCCCAAGGACAAGCTTAGTGTCCTAAAACAAGCACTGATCATATCGTAACATGAGCTTTTAATTATTTGCAACATTACCTTGTGTGTTGAGCATATAAGGATAATTGTAAAAATATTCCTTCGGGTATTCTTGTCACTAACCTTTCTAGGATTGGAGCAAGAAGATCGGATGAATGACAAGCACAAGGTATGCCCAACCAATCATCATGCAACATTGAATTAAATTCATCCAATCTTGAATTTTGCAAAATTCAAGCTTGGGGGAGTACTTCGCATAAAAACATCCTTTGCCATGTTGCTATGTTGGTTGTCCCTACCTTTGAGACATGCTCAATTTGTTAAACACTAATCATTCTACTTCATCTCCACTTGAGTAGATCTCTATAAATGCTCTCATACTACCTTTATTTGCTTTAGTATATGTCTAGGCTTGGAGTAGTTTCATTTATCTCTTAATTAAGCATGGTGCTTAGTTTAGGAATGATGATCTTACTTCCAAGGGATTTTAAATTAAGCATGGTGCTTAGGTTAAAATTCCCTCCTAAATCAAATTAGACATGGTGTCTAGGTTGATCTTTGAGCCGATAGTATGCTATAGTAGATATTGGATATTTTGTTGGACTAACCCCTGTAGGAAAACTTTCACTATCGACCTGGGAAGTCCCGAGATAAACTCACATTGGAGACAAAGAGAGAGACACATTTAGATTAACAATTTACACAAGGAAGGCATAGCTCACAAGAGATGATCCATGGAGGGTGCCACAAACACGATGCACAACCACTAAGAAAGGAAAGCTTCCACAAGGTGATACTGTACCATCACTCTTCAAGTAAGGTAACATCTTAAGGTACTTCACTATCACTTTTATAAAGCTTCTCCTTGGTTCTGGTGTTCACATGAATAAAAGAGACAAACATGTATGATTTACAACTCTAGATTAACCAACCCATTCGATTCAATATGTTTTGTCCTTCCACCTTTGTGATCCCACAATCCTAATCATATGAGCTAAAATGTTGCACACGCAATCTTTGGAAGATATATAAAAAAACATAAATATAGATAGATTATCTTTCCATTAGGTTCAGCGATCTGATCTGACAAATGTTTTAAATGCTACACTCATGATCTTATTATCCATCAACTTTGTCTTGCTCACTATGCTTAAGGTTAGAGAGAACAAATATACTTTTGGTTCTGTTGGTGTTTTCCACCAACAGGGCCCATGCACTTGATCTCTGCCTTGTCTCTATGAGCAGGTACACTTTGAGCAAAATATGGAGTTTTACAACTCCTAGACTCTACTAAGTGAAGAACCTAGATCTACGAGCACAAACACACTGGAGATACTGGACACTCAGGCAATCACTGCCCTGAGATGCTTAAGGACATAACTACTAGAGTAACCCTGTTGTAGAAGTAATTACTGACCTTCTGTCGGTCAAGAGAGGCGATCCAGGACGCCCTATCATCCCGATCTCCATCGGCATGGTGGACTTCCCAGAAGCACTCTACGACTTGGCTCCAGCGTCAACATTATGCCCAGGGTACTCTATGAAAAATTCTTTACACATCCTTTACTAGAAACAACCATGTGTTTGCAGCTTGCAGATCGGACACTAAGTTTCCCAAAGGGAATATTAAAGAACCTCTACGTCCGAGTTGGTACCTTGTACGCCCCAGCAGACTTCGTGGTGATAGAGACTGGTACTGATGAGAGGGCACCCATCATCCTAGGGAGGCCATTCCTGAACACCTCAAGAGCTATCATCTACGCTAGTGCTGCCAAGATCAGATTCTACATCAAGGGGAGGAAGGAGACGTTTTCCTTCAAGAACAAGACTACACAAATCAAAGAGCAATCCCAACATGAACCAAGGAAGAGGACCAACAGGAGGAACAAGAACAAGCAAATGTGCACCGAGTCAGCTAAGATGGTCACTGCAGCTCAAAGAGGTCAAGATCGTCAACTCAAGTCACCTTTCTTGATCAAGAAGGACGACCCTGGTGTTCCAAGCATCGAGTGCACAATCAATGGATACAACTTCCAGAAGACGCTTTGCGACATCGGATCAGGCGTCAACATAATGGCCGCAGTCACCTATCAACTCCTGTTCAGAACCATGCCCCTAAAACCGACATACATTCAGCTCCAGATGATTTTAAGGTTATTGACATGGGAGAAGACGAGTACAATACACCCATCACCATTGGGAGACTGTTCCTGAGCACTGTTAAAGCAATGATCTACATTAGAACCAGCGGAGTCCACATGCACTTCCCCTCTGAGAAGGTACATTGCTATTTTACTGACCCTAACTATATAGTGGAAGACTCTAAGTAGGTCAGGACAAGAAGAAGATGACGCAACCGCAACCAGAGGAGGAAAATCATCAAGGACGGATGGGCAGAGTACGAAGGAGAAGTGCACCGAGGCAGGTGTGGATAAAGAAGATAGTTATACATGAAGAGTACGCGCCGCCGGAACCACCGACTATGCCATCCCGCGAATTCCAGGATGATTGAGAAAATGGAGAGTCCCGTTCGGAGGACTTAAAAACACCGAACGCCTTGCCAAGAGGTAAACTTGGTAGTTATCTTTTTCCTTTCAATTATTTAAAATAGTTTGCTTAGTTAATCAGGTTCATATCATCTTGAAAAGAAAATAAAAATGTTAAAAATAGTAAGCCCCATGTGAGTATGCTCATGGCATAAAACCCATAAGTACATTCACTGTGGTGGCATAAAAAATATATATATATTCCTGTCCTATAAAAATGAAAATATAAATAAGATTGTAATCCTACTAAAGAGAGTAACATTTATTGAGGAGGCTCAACATGATAAAGGCTAGATATTTATGCTAACACTTAACCAGTTCCACAAAGCTTTGTTGTCTATTTGAGCTCCACAGAATTCAAGGATCAAAGAAGACTAGCAGACGGAGGACATCCTAATCGCTGACAGAGTGCTACTGACATTCAAATACACCTCCGCCAGCTGCTAGCTACATTAGAAGAAATTGTGTCAAAATCCAGCTTGGGGGAGAGCACCCCCATTTATCCAGCTAAGTGCTCTACTCATGTTTATACTTTACTTAAATAATAAAAAAGATGCACAATCATAAAAACCCAAATAAAGATTTTGTGCTTATATATATATATATCTTTGCTTAGCTTGCTAAATAAATAAATAAATAAAGTTTGCTATGAACCCTCATGATAAGCTCTCACATGGAAATGATGAATAGTTGCTCTGCCATGATTAGTTCTAAAAATTGAAATCTCCCTTAAGTTTAGGCATGACTGTTATTAATTAAGATTTTCTCTAAACCAGAACTTGTGGGAGATATGATATGGAAAGGTTGAGCTGCTGTTTATCTGTTCCTAGAGATGCTAGAATTCTAGAGAATTTTATCTTTGAAAATCTTTAAAATAACACATGCTGAGTTCCTGTATAATGAGAGTTTAAATTCCTACCACAGCCATATATATACATGCTTGCTAGACTTTGAGCCACTCATTTACTTTTTACTGCTTATGAGCATTGAGTGTGGTCAAGCTGTGTAGACCCTTAGGAGCTTGTCATGTGGTTAAATCAAGATTCACTTGCACGTTCACTCACACATGCTACTTCTACTCCGGAAGTACCATCCACATATATCCATTTCCATCTCCAGAACCACCCAAAAATATTCTACTCCTAATCCGGGAGAGAATAGCTAAAAACATTTCTGTTTTCCCCTGTGAAATAAATGCTCAAGTTATCTTGTTACTACCACTTGCTATATTATTTCATGAGATGAGTGCTCTCTAAAAAAAGAAGAAAAAAAAAGAGATACGAGGAAATAAAAAGGGGCAAGTGCCCGGAACCTCGAAAGAAAAGAAAAAGTGAGACGAGAGGTAAAAATGGACAAGTGTCCGATAGTAGAATTAGGGGTACAAGTTACCCACCTGAGAGAAAAGAAAAAGAAAATATAGAGCATCTCATTCTCCTCAAAAAGTTTCAAAAGAGCAAGAAAGGTATGTACCCCCTCAAAAGAGCACAAGTAGAATTAGACTTTCACCATTGTTATCACCATCATCACCATACACCATTCATTCGCCACACATGCACATCTTGATTTGACTTTTTGACTTGTTCTTCTGGATCCATGGTTTGACTATGCAATAAATGTCTTGTAAGTATGTATTAGCTGTCTCCCACCTATGAGCTCCAGATATCAAAACCTTATTAGAGTAGGGTGAGAGAGAAGGCAATGTCACTATGCCTCATACCAAAAATACCACATACTTTGAGAGAAGGCATACACCATTACTGCCTTGGTAAGGATCCAGAAATACCACAAAAGAGAGACTAGAGAGAGTCATACAAGGAATCTCTGAGTTTTATTTGAAAATCTGCAAAAACTCCAGAGCTATAGTTAATCGAAGAACAAGAGACATGGCGCTTGACTAGACTGTTCTATCTTTTAACTACTCAAGACAGAAGTGACGGTTACAAGTCCCATGGTGAAAGGTAAATGAGTAAGTTTTAAGTCTTAACAGTTTACTCTAACCAGAGATGAGATCTTGTTTAAACGCATGTGTATCTTTAAGTTATGAAACCACTGCAGAAACTCTTGAGTTCATCTTTGCTCAGGGACGAGCAAAGGTTAAGTTTGGGGGAGCTTGTTGACGGTCTTTAATTCTCACATTTAACCATCAACTAATCATAGAAAAGGATCCAAATGCAACCAACACCTAGACTTAGGGTTTTATCTGACAGAATTCCACGAGTTTTGGTGTTTGTCTATTTCTGCAGGGGGTTATCAGGAAATATAAAAGAAAGGCCCACACGTCGGGTTTACATAGAGATATTAACGTGCCGCGCAATTTTCTATCATCTAGAAGACTCCAGAAGCCACGGGACCGAAGCGGAGGCCGAGAGGACACAGGGACAGGGCGCCCGCCCTCCTTTCCTGGGCGCCCGCCCTCAGCCAAAGTCCAATCAGGACTCTCTTTCGGGATATTGCTCCACCGACCTAAAGGATCAACAATAACCGTTCAATCAATGTCGGTTTGATCCGACGGCCCAGATTCACTTGAAGGGACTATAAAACCAGACCCCTGGCCCCTGGAGATCATACCTCTTCTACAGAATCAAAGTTAGGGTTTCAATTCTTCATCCAAGTAGAGAGGATCCCTCTAGTTCTTCTAGTTCTACCTCTAGTTCATCTAGATCTAGTTCTAGTTCTAGTTCTTCTAGTTCTAGTTCTAGTTAGTTCTAGTTGTAATCTAGAAAATAGGGAGAGAGAAGAGGAGAGCGGAAGAGGACCCGGATCTGTCGGATCTTCCTCAACATTATACTTTTGCAGCATCTGGTTCGTTCTTCATCGTTCTCCAGGTTCTTCAATTCATAACTCATGAGTTCTCTAATTACTTTTATTTACATTCAAGTTATTTATTGGATTCCCGCTTGCATCAAGTGCTCTAGTCTTTATAACGCTAGAGTAGTAATTAATAGATTAGACGTGGTGTTTAGTCTTGCGATTACCTGGAATTGCACCCAATCCTGCGGATTGTTGTGGTAGCCTTAGGGTAGTGACAGCCCTAACGGTCGACGTATTCCACCTCATTCGGATCGGTGTTTGTAGGACCGTAGTCAGACCTTCCTAGCCCCCTTCTCATCTCTTTCTGTGGTTAGTGCTCTGATGTCCCGATATAGATAATCTTGAAGTAATCCTTGATTCTTAGATCAACTAGAGAACTCTCAGGAAACTTCCTCTCTTCCCACCAAAAATAATTATATAGTTATCCTTGGGCGATCTTGGATCTTAATTAGTACACTCACATTCTCTGTGGAAAATCGATACTCTGGAATACTCCCGGGTGAAAGCTACATCGGTATCCGTGCGCTTGCGGATTTTTCTGTTTGCGTTTAAAATACCCAACAGGTGTCAAAATCTTTTAAGGCTTCTGTTAAATCTAAAAGTGCATTTGAAGGAAAGCCTAAAAGGTCGCTAAGAACTCTCCATGTTAAATAGAACTCTTGGGTAAACAACCTAAAATAAACTCCTGTCTGGGTGAGTTGAAGGGTGTATAGAAATTCTATGGTTAAAAGCTTTGACCCTAACTCAGTGATAGATGCAAAAGAACTCCAACCAACAAACTGGAAAATAGTGTCAAGTTCAGTTGCCATACCTATTTCACAGAGAAACACATCATCCAAGACTGATGTGTGGACGAAGTTCCTGCTCTTTAATTTATTGTAGGTGTTCTTTTCTCTTGCATCCTTCAAGGCAAGGTGAGTTGCCATGAGGAGAATCCTTTGTGCAGTAGAGGAAGATGGTGGCTGAGAGTCGGCGGGAGGATCGGTGCTCATGTTGGAGCCAGCCCTTGACGATGCATAGCAGGATGAGCTCCTCATGGTCCTTCTCAAGACCTTGTTGGCGATTCCCTTTGCCCAGCTCTTCATCGTGCAACAAATTCTCACAGACAAAAACAACACTAGTGCAAGGGGGTTAGTCAAAGGTTAGCGGTTAGCCATCTAGAGGTCAGTCGTTCTTTCAAGATTAAGTCTAGTTGCTAATTTGAATTTTGACAGAACCTCCCCTTGATTTTAGATTTCTTAATCCCTAGTTGGACATCACTTCCACTAAGTTCTCTCTATGAATTCTCGCAGCACTACCCCTCTTTCACTAGCTCTTGAGCTCTTGCTCACTCTCCCAAATTTCTCTCCTCTTCTCTACTCTTTCTAAGCTCTCCTTCTCTCCCAAACTCTCTCTAGACTGCTGGAGGTTGAGAGCTCGAAGTTTTTCTACTAAATGGCTTGTGTGTGGTGTGAACAAGTGAAGGGAGAAAGCCCTTTTATAGAGGAGGAGGTGGCCGGGCGGGCGCCCATAGGAGGTGGGGCGGTCGCCCATGTGGGTGCTCCTCCTCCACTCAAATTTTGTGGTTGGAAACTTTGCTTCAATCCTAAGCAAAGTGAGTGGAAATTTAGTGGACTTGGCCGGTGGAAAAGAGGAGGGTGAGTGAAAGAGAATAGGTAGTGATGTGATGTATGTTAGGTGAGGTCTATGACATGTGGGACCCATGGTGGTGGACCCCCATGTAAGAAAGATAAAAAATATATAAATATAATGCAAGAATTAAAAATGAGAATAAGCTAAGAATAAATATATAAACTAAATCAATCTTTTTATGCCACCACAATAAAATTTTTTAACGGGTTGTTACATACTAGAAAAATTATTTATATGGGTCATAGAATTTTATAATGTAGTGTCGTAAAGTAAATATATATAAAAACTGAAAAGGTAAGTAGGGGTAAATACCGAGTTACCTTCCGGCGAGGGTTCGAAGTTTAGCGTCCTCCGAACTGGACCTTCCAAATTATTTATTCTGCTAATGATCCCAGAGTGGGTGACTCTGGTGATTCTTCTAGCTTGTCTTGATCTATTATCTTCGCAGAAGAGTTGAGCTCTTGTTTTGGCTTGACTGTGAATTGCTCTTCTTGATCGTTGATGGTGAATTTGATAGATCCTTTCCCGACATCAATATGTGCATTGGCAGTGCTCAAGAATGGTCTCCCGAGAATGAGTGACATTCTTGAGTCTAGATGCATATCTAGTACCACAAAGTCTACTGACATGAAGAAGTCTCTTATCTTGACTGGAATATTTCCAGCGATGCCCAATGGATATTGGACTGATTGATCGACCAGCTGAAGACACATTGATGTTGGCTCAAGTGTAGTGTGATTAAGCTTGTAGTAGATAGAAGCAAGCATCACACTAACACTTGCTCCAAGGTCGCAAAGTGCATGGTTGAAATGTTGATCGCCAATTATACATTCAATGGTCAGACATCCTGGATCCTTCTTCTTTTCTGGTAACTTGTTGAGGATGGCCGCACTATACTCTTCTGTGAGCTTGATTACTTCAGTGGATGGTAGTGGTCTCTTCCAAACTGCTCATCTACTTGTTGTGGTCTTCTATTTTGATGAGGAAACGGTAGGTAATTGGTGTCTTGAAAATCTTGTCTCATCTAGTGGTCTTGGACCGGTTCTGGTAGTATGTCTTCAGGAATGTTGTTCTCGTTCTCCACCATTGTTGGTAATGTTGATGGTATTGCCACTGGCCTTTTGGTACCTTTTGGGTAGGGAGGATCTTTGGTGGAACTCCCTCTCCTTGTAGTGATATTCTTTACCTGCTCAGGGTTGGTGGCAACAGGCAATGCAACAGCCAATTGTGCTATTTTTGCTTCTATCTTTTCATTATACTCAAGTTGGTCATTAATGGCAGATGAGAAACTATCCATTTTAACATTTATATCTTCCAAGGTTTTATCATTATTAGCAAGCCTAGCTTTAATTCTAGGTTGATTTTAGATTGTTGCATAATTATCTCTCTTAAAGAAGGTTGCTTTGTAAAATTTCTTGAATTCATACCTTGGCTATCGTGATGCTGTCTCCAATTTGGTGGAACTTTCCTAACGGTGGGATTTGAATTTGATTTCGGTATTGCTTCAATCACCCTCTGGTCCTCCTTGTACTTGGCCCTCTGGTCTAGCCAGTGGAGCAAGTTATCCATCTTGATGGATAGTGCATTTACTTCTTCAATTGCTTCTTCACCTTTGTCTTGGGACCAACTTTGATTATCTAATATCTTCTCCATAAGCTCCTTAGCTTTCCCAAGAGTGAGTGATAAGAATGATCCTTTAGTAGTGGCATCTAGGTGCTCACACGTCTTTTGGTTTAATCCATGATAAAAGCCTTGCATGAGTAACCATTCTTCCATCCCATGATGGGGTCAATCTTGAATGTATCCTTGCAAACGCTCTCATGCTTCTGAAATGGTTTCTGTCTTCTGTTGTTGGAAATTGGTAATATTTCCTCTTAAGGCATTTGTCTTGCCTATTGGGAAGAATTTTGCTAGAAAGGCCTTGGAACACTTTGCCCATGTGTTGATGTCTTCTTTGTTAGCATAGAACCATTGCTTCGCTCTTCCGACTAATGAGAATGGAAAGAGGCGAAGTAGTATGATATCTTGATTAACTCTTTCTATGGCGACAGTGTTTCCAATCTCCATGAAGTCCTGTAGATGTGTACTTGTGTCTTCATTCGCCTTTCCACTATATTGGATAGCTTGCACCATGCTAATGAGGCTTGGCTTGAGCTCAAACTCAAGATTTTCTGTTCTCAGTACTGGACCAGTGCGGATGTTCTCCACTGTTGGAGCAGAGAACTCCCACAAGGTCTTTTCAGCCATCGCTTCAAATACTGGTGACGAGCTTCCTTCTTGATTGATCCGATTCAGATAAAGAATTGAGTGAATCAGATTCAATCCTGCTATTACCCTATATAAAACTATAAACATAGAAAAACAAACAGGGGTAAACCTACCAAGTAGAGGTGACTAGCAAGCTACCTACTCATTTATTAAGTATCTGCTTAGGAAATTTTTCTCTAAAAGTTTATTTCTTCCCCGGCAACTACGCCAGAAATGCTTGTTGACACTTCTAACACCACTTAAGCTAAGTTGCCATCCCTAGTATGGCGCTAGAAGTGTGGTATAAAAAATGTCCACTAATAAATATAAGATCCACAAGCGTACATATTAAATACCATTGTAGCACTTCATCGGAAAGTATTCCTGGTATCGTTATTTATATTTAGCTCAAGGGAAAGAACTAAGGAATTAAACAATGAGATCAACTTGCAAAACATAACTACTTATGAGTGATTGGGTTGCATAGTCACATACTTGGCAGGAGGGTAAACCATAGATATATGATATATAAAATATAGAAGCCTAGGAAATATAGAGACTACTCAGCTTAATATTAGGCAGCCGTTCAATTAGTTCAAGAGATAGAAAATCCTATGTAGTTCTAATTTATCAAGTCATTCATCTACTCTAATGCTACACTATCATATATAGCACAAAAGACTCTTTATTTATGTATAAGGAACATTGCTATAAAAAGCCAAGACAGAGCTGGACTTCCTACGCAATTGTGGTTCTACCTGTCTTACCAACGGGGGATGGAATACAAAGGACTCAACAGAACTGTCACTTCCGCGATCTACCACGCAACCCGGCCAATTTTGTGTAATTGCAGATAAACGACATCTAAGCACCATGCTTACATGACATCTATCACCTAAGTCTCCTGCGAATTGGGTTAAGCGCTTTGCAAACATATACATAAACTCATTATCAATCATAACCATATCAAATGTAGAACTAGAATAAACTAGGAACATAATAAATAGAAACATAATGATATTTAGAATAAAGTCAAAAGAGAGATAAAAGATAATACCAATCTCTGATGACGAAGATCTAGAAATTCCTAGCACAGGCGCCTCACTCTTCCTCTATCTAATCTAATCCTATGTAGAAGATGAAGATTAGGAGTAGCTAATCTATCTCTAATCCCTAGCTCTAATGGCTCCCTCTAATTCTTAGATGAGAATAAAAATATAATTTTGTTTTTCTCTCACAATTCTAAGCTTTATTATAGGGGGTAGGCTTATATTTATAGCCCCCTAGGAAGCACCACAACCCTTAGATCAAACCGACTTAAACATGCACTTAAGATTAATCCTCAAACTCGGTGGAGGCAGGATCCGCGTGGTTGGCTTTGATTGGCCAACCTCCCCGGGCGGCCGCCCCACCCCTCCCTGGGCGCCTGCCTCTGCCCTATGGTAGGTGGGCCCCATGTTTCAGGGCATGCCTTCCTGAGTCTTCTGGAGTCTTCTAGAGTTGACGTTCGAGTCTTCTCTCTATGTAAATATGACATGTGGACCTCCTTTTGTTCTTATTCCGATAACCCCCCGCGGAAACAAACATTGACCAAAACTTATGGAAATTGTCAGTGAAAGCCCTAAGTCTGTGGTGATGTTCAGTTTTATCCCCTTTCTTTTCCTTAGTTGACATATAATTTTGATGGTTAATAACCGTCTACAGTGACCGAAATAGAAAATATTTTTATGCTTTTGCATCAGAAAGGAGGAGAAAAAATGGGGTCAAGTGGCTAGTGGATGAGGGTGGAGGGTGATAGACTAAAACCATATATCGCCAAGCAGTACCAGGCCTTGTTTTTCACTTAGACACAAGGAGATGTTGAAGAAGTGACTAGCTGTGTGTAGCAAAGTGTAACGAGGGAGATGAATGAGATTTTGCAGCCCCCCTACTCAGGGGAGGGGTGTGGAAAGCACTGGGGAGTATCGGTGACCTGAAAGCACCTGGCATTGATGGCATCCCAACCATTTTATACAGGCATTTCTAGGGACTGATCGGGGATCAGGTAAAAATGGTAGTACTGAAGGTTCTGAATGGGGGAAGAAATGCCTACTGGTTGGAATGACACAATAATGGTCCTCATCCCGAAGACCGATAAGCCGGAAAAGCTCAAAGACTTGAGACCAATCAGTCTGTGTATAGTTTTGTACAAGATTATTTCCAAAGTTATTACCAACAGGCTAAAAGTGGTGCTTCCATAGGCGATCTCTCAGACTCGGAGCGCCTTCATGCCAGGTCATCTGATAACTGATAATGTCCTCTTGGTGTATGAGTTAACGCATTATCTCAAAAGCAAGGGGAATGGGACAGAGGGGGCAGTAGCAATTAATCTTGATATGAGCAAGGTTTACGACCGGGATGAATGGGGTTTTTTGCATAGCATGATGATCAAGATGAGCTTTAAAAGGCAGTGGGGTGACCTAGTAATGAGATGTGTATCAACTATGAATTATCGTATCAAAGTTAATGGTGACCACACCGAGGAGATCACACCACAAAGGAGGCTCCATCAGGGAGATCCCCTATCTCCCTACCTTTTCATTATTTGTGCAGAGGGGCTATCAGCCATGCTACAATGGGCAGAGAGGGACCGGAAGATTGTTGGCATAAAGGTTTGCCATGTTGCACCAAGCGTCAACCATCTTTTCTTCGCGGATGATTCTCTCATTTTGTTGCGGGCAAGAAATGGGGAAGCAAAGGAGCTGAAGAGAGTGTTGGAGGTGTATGAAAGGGTGTTGGGGCAAATGATTAATAAGTTCAAGTCTTCAGTCCTGTTCAGTCCTAATACAGTAAGCACAGCGAGGGATCAAATGAAAGCTATTCTTTCAGTCGCACAAGAGAAGTGGGGACAAAGGTACCTAGGTTTGCCGGTATCCATCGAGAAATCAAAGAAGAAAACTTTCACATATATAAAGCAAAAAATCTGGAGCAGGGTGCAGGGCTGGCAGGAAAAGATGCTTTCGAAGGCTGGCAAAGAAATTCTGGTCAAGGCAGTGGCCAAAGCCATCCCCACTTATGCAATGTCCTGTTTTGACAAAACAAAATGCCTATGTGCTGAGATAAGTGTGATGGTGAGCAGGAATTGGTGGAGCCAACAAGACAAAAAACATAAGATTCATTGGTTCAGTTGGGAGAAATTGACACGCTCAAAGAAGAAGGGGGGATTGGGTTTTAGAGATCTCCATCTTTTCAATTTGGCGATGCTCGTTAGACAAGCGTGGAGGCTGCTAACTAATCCGAACAGCCTATGTGGTAGGGTACTCAAAGCAAAATACTTCCCAAACAACAACATTTTGGAGTGCCAAGTTAAAGGTGGCATTTCTTACTCCTGGAGAAGCATCTTACAAGGGGTGGAGTTGATGAAGAAGGGAATCATTTGGAGGGTTGGTGATGGAAGCAATATAAAAATCTGGACTGACCCATGGATACCCTGAGGAGTGACACGTCGTCTCACTACTCCAAGGGGGAATTCCCTGCTAACAAGGGTGGAGGAGCTGATGGACCCGATAGACGAAGGCTGGGACAAACAGTTGGTATGGGACACTTTTTGGGCTGAGGATGCAGAGTTGATTTTGATGATCCCAATTGGGGTGGAATCACTAGATTGGCCAGCATGGCATTTTGACTCAAAGGGCCTGTTTTCTATTAAATCAGCATACAAGATTGCAGTGTAGGACAGGGACAATGAGGCGGGAGTAGCTGTTGAGGCATCAATAGGGGGTGGAACAGCAGATGCCTAATTCCCCTAGTATAAAATCTGACAATTGAAGGTGCCCAATAAGGTGCAAATGTTTCTATGGCGGCTGGTTCATAATAGCGTTCTGGTGAGAAATAATCTGAAGAGGAGGAAAGTTAAGACCGAAACTGTTTGCCTAATGTAAAAGATTAGATGAAGATTGTGGACATTTATTCTTCAAATGTAAAAAGGCCCCTGAATGTTGGGGGAAACTGCAAATGGAAGAGGCACACTGCTACTTGGCACGCTGCAAATCAGGAAAGGAAGTAGCTGAAAAGATATGGACAATGTCGGCTGATCAACAATTGAAAGTAGTTGTATGGATGTGGAGATGGTGGACAGCAAGAAATAAGGCAAATGTGGGTGAAAGAGTGCAAAGTGTTGGGGAGGTATGCAGCTCAGTTCATTACCACCTCAACAAATTTGCAAAACTGATATAAGTTGAATGTCGATGCAGCCTTCTCTGCTCTGACAATGAAGGAGGGATGGGGATGCGTGGTGAGGAACAACATAGGGGAGGTGCTGGACATTAGGGCAGACAACATCCAAAGAGCAGGAAGTGCTCTGCATGCTGAAGCACTAGCAGCCCTGCATGGGTTAGACAGAGCTGAACAACTGGGCATGACAATAATTATCTTGGAGACACATGCCTCAAACCCTGGGAGAGCTTTGATGACAGGTCAGATGGACTGTGGTCTAGAAGGAGCTCTTTTTAGGCAGATTCGATTAGCAATGCTGAGAAACTTTGTTTCATATAGGGCGTGTTTGTGAGGGTGGCCGAGGAGGGTGGCTGCGCCCCCCGCATGCAAGTAACATGTTTGCGAGCTAGGGCCCACTAGCGAGCCAGGTTACCGTGGTGCAAATTTCCTTCTCTCTCATGGCTCCACAGATACACTTAGAAAGTTCGTTTCCTAGGGGCACGACTCACCCGAGCGCAAGAGCGGCTCGCTGGAGCTCAGAGGCACGCTCATCTGACCTCCAGTCACCTCCTCCTACCTCCTCTCCTCCGTCGCAGCGCCGCTGACACTGCGCTCGCAGGCGCCACCGACGCTGCGCTCGCAGGCGCCCTTCCCGCCGTGCCATCCTTGCTCGTGCAGCTGTGGCGTGAGCTCGGGGCACTCGCGGCCATGGCCATGCCGGCGGCACGCGGCCACGGCCACAACCACGACGGCGGCGTGCGAGGCCCTCATCGCCCATGACTAGGACGGCGTTTCGTGAGGCACTCGCTGCCCATGGCCGGAATACCAAACTCACCTCTCGCCATGGCTCGGGGGCCGAGCTCGTCCCGTGTCACCACGGCCGGGGGACTGAGCTTGCTCCACGCCGCCATAACCGGAAGGCCGAGCTTGCCTTGCGCCATGGCTAGGGATGGTAAGGAGGCAGTGGCTACGCGGGGAGGAGGAGACAACCATGGCTGCTAGCGCCTGCGCAGGGAGAGGAGATGGAGCTAGTCATGGTTGCTCGCCAGGTGCTCGATGATATGCCGGTGAGGCTTCTCTAGTGGTAACGCTACCACATCGCAGTGCAAGGTTACCACACTTCTTTGGTACAAGCACACAAACACGTTCTCGTTGTGGCCTGGTGTTGGGTATTCTTAACATCATTACCAAAAGTAGACTAAGTTCTCTAAATCTAGTAACGGTGCCAAAAATGCCAAACCTATCCCTCACACCACTTAAGCCAAGTTGTCATTCCCAGCATGATATAAGAGACGCGGTATTGAAATATGCAATTGCTCTTCTAAATAAATAATGAATGGGATCTGCAAGCGCACAGATTAATACCGATGCAGCATTTTAACCGGGAAGTATTCCAGGTATCGTTATTTATATTTTTACCACTGGGAAGGGATTAGCAATCATCAATATTGATTACAGAATAGAATATGAGATTGAGCATCTATCATTGCATGTATAATTGAGAACATTATATCTAACTCTTCATACAGGGATAAGTGTCACATAAAAGATATATGAAATGATAATAGTGACAAGGATAACTAGTCTGATCTAGCCACATATTAAATATGATAAGCACCTCAATTAGATACTCTAGAAAGTCATTAGCATGGTATTAGAACGAACTACAAGAATATTCCCTAAGTTATTCTTAACTATATAGTCTAGCATTATCATAGTTAGTGCAAGCATACTTAGCAATCATTGTGAGACAAGACTACGCCCATGCATAGTGATATTAGCAAGGAATATGAGAAACATAGCAATCACTCCCCTGTAATAATGTTGCTCTGCCAGCCCAATACACGAGAGGGGGACTATATAAGAATCAATGAAGCTGTCACTATCACGAACCACCCCACGATCTGGCATATTGGGTACAATCGCAGATAAATACGGTATAAGCACCACGCCTACACAATATCTATCATTTACCCATGGATCCGATGGATAAACGCTATACGATCCTAAGCATGTATATAGATCGAATCTAACTAAGCTAAGTACATAACTATGATAAACTAAGAACAATATAATCTTGAATATAAGCAAGTAGAGCAAAGTCATAAGCAATATATTGAAGTAGAACAAAGTCATATTCATAATATTGAAGAACAAAGATAATTAGAAAGCAATTAGAAGCACAATTAGAGAATTACCAAAAATCCTCCGGACAGATCCGAAAACCAATCGAAGATTGACTCCTTCTAGTTCTAATCCTATGTAGCTATGCTAATCTAGATATCTAATTGATGTGGTGGCTCTAATCTTGATCAGAGGCTTCTTCTCCCTTGATGGAACAATGAATTAGGGTTGAGAGGCTCTCTCCTCCAGGGGCCAGGGGATCTGGTTTTATAGTCCCTTCAAGTGAATATGGGCCATTGGATCAAACCGACATAGATTGTATGGTTTAGATTCATCCTTTAGGTCGGTGGAGATCTCCCGCAAAGCAGAGTCCTGATTGGACTCAGGGGCAGGGCGGGCGCCCTGACCAACTGGGCGGGCGCCCAGGGTCAGGCCCCGTTTCGCCTCCGCTTCGGTCTCGTGGCTTCTGGAGTCTTCTAGATGTAAGATAATTGCGCGGCACGTTAATATCTTTACGTAATCCCGACGTGTGGGTCTTTCTTCCATATTTCCTGATAACTCCCTGCAGAAATAGACAAACACCAAAACTCATGGAATTCTGTCAGATAAAACCCTAAGTCTGGATCTTGATTTCATTTGGATCCTTTTCTTTATTTATTTGATAATTAAATTTGATACTTAAGGACCATCAACAAACTCCCCCAAGCTTACCTCTTGCTCGTCCCTGAGCAAGGATAGACTCAGCTATGGATCATAAATTGTTGCAATATTTAAAAATTGACGGTACACATGCTTTTTAAATAAGATCTCATCTCTGAGTTAGAGTAAACTGTCAAGACTTAAAACTTACTTTCTTTACCTACACCATGGGACTTGTAACCGTCACTTCCATCTTGAGTAGTTAAAAGATAGAACAGTCTAGTCAAGTGCCATGTCTCTTATTCTTGATCAGCTATAGCTCTAGAGTTTTTGCAGATTTTTAAATAAAACTCAGAGATTCCTTGTATGACTCTCTCAGATCTCTCTTTTTGTGGTATTTCTGGATCCTTACCAAGGCAGTGATGGTATATGGTGATGATGGTGATAACAATGGTGAAAACAATGGTGGTGGAAGTCTAATTCTACTTTTGCTCTTTGAGGGGATACATACCATCCTTGCTTTTCGAAACTTTATGAGGAGAATGAGATGCTCTTCTTTTTTTTTCTTTTCTCTCAGGTGGGTATTTTGCACCCCTAATTCTACTGTCGGATACTTGTCCATTTTTACCTCTCGTTTCACTCTTTCTTTTCTTTCAAGGTTCCGAGCACTTGCTCCTTTTTATTTCCTCGTATTTTTTTTCTTTTTCTCTTTTTTTTAGAGCACTCATCTCTTGAGATAATATAGCAAGTGATAGTAACAAGATAACTTGAGCATTTATTTCACAAGGGAAAACAGAAATATTTTTGGTTATTCTCTCCCGGATTAGGAGTAGAATATTTTTAGATGGTTCTGGAGATGGAAATGGATGGATATATGTGGATGGTACTTTCAGAGTAGAAGTAGCATATATGAGTGAACGTGTAAGTGAAATCTTGATTTAACCACATGACAAGCTCCTAAGGGTCTACACAGCTTGACCACACTCAATGCTCATAAGCAGTAAATATTAAATGTGTGGCTCAAGGTCTAGCAAGCATGTATATATGGCTGTGGTAGGAATTTAAACTCTCATCATACAAGAACTCATCATGCAACATTTTAAAGATTTTCAAAGATAAAATTCTCCAGAATTCTAGCATCTCTAGGAACAGATAAACAGCAGCTCAACCTTCCCATATCATATCCGTTAACAACTTAGACTTCAGATCAAGTTTTCATCCCACAAGTTTAGGTCTAGAGCAAGCTTTAAATTATAATAGTTATATCTAAACTTGAGAGAGAACTTAAAATGTGCAAATTAGGCAGAGCAACTATTCATCATATCCATGCTTAAGTTTTATTTAGATACAGATTAGCATAGCCACTTTATTTATTTATTAAACACACTAAGCAAAAGACATATATATATATAAAATCTTTATTTGGTTTTTCATAGTTTATGTATTTAATAATATAAGTATAGATAGATAGAAATACTCATCGGGATAAATGGGGGTGCTCTCCCCCAAGCTGAATTTTGACGTAATTTCTCTTGACGTAGCTAACAGGCGGCAGAGGTGTATTTGGAAGTCAGCAGCATTCTGACAGCGATTAGAATGTCCTCCGTCTGCTAGTCTTCTTGATTCTTAAATTCTGTGGAGCTCAAATAGACAACAAAGCTTGTGGAACTGATTAAGTGTTAGCATAAATATCTAGCCTTTATCATCTTGAGACTCCTTAATAATTATTACTCCCTGTTTTTATATTTTCATTTTATAAAGCAGAAAAATATTTATTTTATTTTTATGCCACCACAGTGAATGTACTTATGGGTTTTATGCCACTCGTCTACTCACATGGGGCTTACTGTTTTTCATATATATTTATTTTCTTTTTAGAATAGCACGAACATGATTAACTTAGTAAACTATTTTAAATAATTGAAATAATTGAAAGGGAAAAGATAACTACCAAGTTTACCTCTTGGCAAGGCGTTCGGTGTTTTTAAGTCCTCCGAACGGGACTCTCCATTTTCTTAATCGTCCTGAGGTTCGTTGGGTGGCGTAGTCGGTACTTCCGGCAGCGCCTCCTCTTCATGTATAGTTATCTTCATTTTCCATACCTGACTCGGTGCTTCAATCTCCTCTAGATAATTCTGTTTAAACTCAACGTCTTCTGATCTTACAACTTCTCCTTCATAGTCTACCCATCCGTCCTTGATGATCTGCCTCCTCTGGTTGCGGTTCGTCGTTTCCTCACCTGCTTAGATTCTTCAACGATATAGTTAGGGTCAGTAAAATAACGGCGTACCTTCTCTGAGGGAAAGTGCATATGGACTTCTCCGGTTCCAATGTAGATAATTGCTTTAACGGTGCTGAGGAACGGTCTTCCAAGGATGATGGGTGGATCATACTCGTCTTCTCCCATGTCAATAACTTGAAAATCTGTGTAGACAAAGTGATCGTCTATTTTGACTGGGACATCAGATACTATTCCTTTAACCTCTCAGAATGTCTGATCTGCCATCTGGAGTTGAATGTATGTTGGTCTTAGTGGCATGGTCCCGAACAAGAGTCGATAGGTGACTGCGGCCATTATGTTGACGCCCGATCCGGTGTCGCAAATCGTCTTGTAGAAGTTGTATCCATTTATGGAGCAGTAAATGCTTGGCATTCCTGGGTCGTCCTTCTTGGTCAAAAGTGGTGACTTAAGTTGGTGATCTTGGCCTCCATGAACTACAGTGACCATCTTAGCTGACTCGGTCCACACTTGCTTGTTCTTGTTCCTCCTGTTGGTCCTCTTCCTTGATTTACGTCTGGATTGATCTTGAATTTGTGTAGTCTTGTTCTTGAAGAAAAATGTCTCCTTCTTCCCTTTGACGTAGAAACTGATCTTGGCAGCACTGGCGTAGATGATAGCTCCCGTGGTGTTCAAGAATGGCCTCCCTAGGATGATGGGTGCTCTCTCATCATTTCCGGTCTCTACCACTACGAAGTCTGCGGGGGCATATAAGGTACCAACTCGGACACAAAGGTTCTTCACTATTCCTTTTGAAAAAGTTATCGTCTGATCTGCAAACTGCAAACACATGGTTGTTTCTAATAAAGGATATGTAAAGAATTTTTTATAGAGTACCCCGGGTATAATGTTGACACTGGAGCCAAAGTCGCAGAGTGCTTCTGGAACGTCCACCATGCCGATGGAGATCGGGATGACGGGGCGTCCTGGATCGCCTCTCTTGACCGGCAGAAGGTCAGTAGAGAATTCATTGACGGGGTTACTCCAATTACCTGCATCAAACATGTCTACAAGATTTGCAGATTCTAATCCTTCCGGTTGTGATGGTATACCGGGGTTAGTAGTAGGAACAGCAGCAGCTATTTGATTTAACTGAGATTCAATCATTTTATTAAAGCTAATTTGATTCTTGATGGCAGTAGAGAAATTATCCATTCTATTATTTATATTTTCTAGCATTTTATCATTAGATGCCAATTTCTTAGATAGGTTATCCATTAGCTTTCCTTGATTAGACACTAACTCTCTCAAAGGTGGAAAATTATTAGCATTATTGTTGTAAGAATTGTTACCTTGATAATTACCTGAGTAGTTAGGCCTCTGTTGATTCCAACCTTGATTTTGTTGAGGACGGTTGTAGTAGTAGTAGTTGTTGTTGTTGATGTAGTTCACATCCTCAAGTATCTTGGGGCAGTGGTTGCCTGAGTGTCCAGTGTCTCCACACTCCTCACAAGTCATGTGAGAGTCGTAGATGTTCATAACTTCCTTCTTATCTCCAGCTCTATCATCGAGCTTCTTCATGAGCAGGTCTAGCTTTGCAGACAGCATGTCTACCTCCTTCAGCTGATGCATACCTCCACCTCTCTTGCGTGTCTGGGTCCTCTCTTCATTCCAGCTTTGGTTGGACGCCATCTTCTCCACAAGAGCTGTGGCTTGTGGTATTGTAAGTGATAAGAATGCTCCTCCAGCTGCAGCATCCATGGTCTCTCGGGCATTATTACCGAGCCCGTGATAAAATGTCTACATCAATAGCCAACTCTCCATTCCATGATGGGGGCATTCTAGGATGTAGTCTTGAAAGCGCTCCCATGCTTCTGGAACAGATTCATCATTTTGTTGCTGAAAACTTGTAATCTTCCCACGAAGAGCATTGGTCTTGCCCATGGGAAAGAACTTAGCCAGGAAGCTCGTTGAGCAGAGTGCCCACGTAGTATTCTTCTCCTTTGTAGCGTAGAACCACTGCTTCGCTCTTCCTAACAGTGAGAATGGGAAGAGGCGAAGTAGTATAGCGTCTTTGGAAACTCCTGCTATGGTGAATGTGTTGCAAATCTCCAGGAAGTGTTGTAAATTAGCACTAACATCTTCATGTGCCTTCCCACAGAACTGGTTGGATTGCACCATGTTGATAAGTCCAGGCTTGAGCTCAAAGTTGCCATCGATCTCTGCAGCAGGTCCAGTGCGGATGTTGTCCGTAGTGGGAGCTGAGAACTCGCGAATTGATTTGTTCGCCATGGCTTCGAACTCTGAAGACAAGTTCCGGTGATCTTCTTGATTGGATGAAGCTTCTTCGTGAAGTGTTGATGATCTCTTCTTGAGCTTGGCTCTCGTCTTCTTGAATAATGCTTCGGGGTTGTCAACAAAATTTCCTGGAAGATGTCTTCGATTCATACATTCCCGTGCATAAGATAAAATAGAAAAATATCAGGGTAAAACTGTATGAGAGAATAGATAAGCTCAATCATATTAGTGATGCGAATGATAACTCAAAATCTTTTATTCCATTCCTGATTAGTAATCAACCTTCCCCGGCAACGGCGCCAAAAATGCTTGTTGGGTATTCTTAACATCATTACCAAAAGTAGACTAAGTTCTCTAAATCTAGTAATGGTGCCAAAAATACCAAACCTATCCCTCACACCACTTAAGCCAAGTTGTCATCCCCAGCATGATATAAGAGACGCGGTATTGAAATATGCAATTGCTCTTCTAAATAAATAATGAATGGGATCTGCAAGCGCACAGATTAATACCGATACAGTATTTTAACCGGGAAGTATTCTAGGTATCGTTATTTATATTTTTACCACTGGGAAGGGATTAGCAATCATCAATATTGATTACAGAATAGAATATGAGATTGAGCATCTATCATTGCATGTATAATTGAGAACATTATATCTAACTCTTCATACAGGGATAAGTGTCACATAAAAGATATATGAAATGATAATAGTGACAAGGATAACTAGTCTGATCTAGCCACATATTAAATATGATAAGCACCTCAATTAGATACTCTAGAAAGTCATTAGCATGGTATTAGAACGAACTACAAGAATATTCCCTAAGTTATTCTTAACTATATAGTCTAGCATTATCATAGTTAGTGCAAGCATACTTAGCAATCATTGTGAGACAAGACTACGCCCATGCATAGTGATATTAGCAAGGAATATGAGAAACATAGCAATCACTCCCCTGTAATAATGTTGCTCTGCCAGCCCAATACACGAGAGGGGGACTATATAAGAATCAATGAAGCTGTCACTATCACGAACCACCCCACGATCTGGCATATTGGGTACAATCGCAGATAAATACGGTATAAGCACCACGCCTACACAATATCTATCATTTACCCATGGATCCGATGGATAAACGCTATACGATCCTAAGCATGTATATAGATCGAATCTAACTAAGCTAAGTACATAACTATGATAAACTAAGAACAATATAATCTTGAATATAAGCAAGTAGAGCAAAGTCATAAACAATATATTGAAGTAGAACAAAGTCATATTCATAATATTGAAGAACAAAGATAATTAGAAAGCAATTAGAAGCACAATTAGAGAATTACCAAGAATCCTCCTCACAGATCTGGAAACCAATCGAAGATTGACTCCTTCTAGTTCTAATCCTATGTAGCTATGCTAATCTAGATATCTAATTGATGTGGTGGCTCTAATCTTGATCAGAGGCTTCTTCTCCCTTGATGGAACAATGAATTAGGGTTGAGAGGCTCTCTCCTCCAGGGGCCAGGGGATCTGGTTTTATAGTCCCTTCAAGTGAATATGGGCCATTGGATCAAACCGACATAGATTGTATGGTTTAGATTCATCCTTTAGGTCGGTGGAGATCTCCCGCAAAGCAGAGTCATGATTGGACTCAGGGGCAGGGCGGGCGCCCTGACCAACTGGGCGGGCGCCCAGAGTCAGGCCCCGTTTCACCTCCGCTTCGGTCTCGTGGCTTATGGAGTCTTCTAGATGTAAGATAATTGCGCGGCACGTTAATATCTTTACGTAATCCCGACGTGTGGGTCTTTCTTCCATATTTCCTGATAACTCCCTGCAGAAATAGACAAACACCAAAACTCGTGGAATTCTGTCAGATAAAACCCTAAGTCTGGATCTTGATTTCATTTGGATCTTTTTCTTTATTTATTTGATAATTAAATTTGATACTTAAGGACCATCAACACCTGGCTCGTTTCATACAAGGACGCAAACAAGAGGCCTTGCACCAACTAGGATTGGTCTAGAAAGGCGTGGCCCTATCAGGCTGGCCAGGCTGGTCATGACCAGGGTCACAAACGCGCCCATAGTGTCTCAATTTGTCCTAGAGAATATAATAGGGTTGCTGATTCTATGGCCAACCATGGTGTCGCTGCTTTTCCTAATGGAGGGCAAGCGTTCTGGTGCCAGGCACCAAGCTTTGTAAACGATATGGTCTTCGACGATTTCTCTGGAGCTCTTGGTTTATAAAGTGTTGTGAACTAAAAAAACAGGCTCCTAAAGCAACCGCCAACTCCATTTTTCACTGACAATTCAGCTGCTGACAGCTTGGCCAGGTGACATCCACAGGACATGAGATGCTCCGCTAGGTCCTGAAATGTTGTAATAACTCTGCATGCAGCCATTCAGTAGTGTTTTTCTCTTACAATAAATCAACTAACAGTATTTTCTGCGATGGCTTATCAGCCAAACGAACAAAGCAGCCCATGAATAATGTAGTTGTTCACATTGCCGACTTGGGACACATTTGACATAGAGCACTCACTGGTGAGAACAAATGCCGTTGGTATCCTTCTGCAGATCACATCGATTAGGAGAGGGTATGGCTGCTAGACTTCAGTGTGGCAAGGCTTAGCGATGGCGCCGACCACAGAAAATGATTCCTGCACCCACTGCAGCAAGTCGAACAGCTCCAGGTTGATGCCCCTGAGGACCTCCTGGTGTCAATCCATAGAAAACAATTTAATTCATCAGAATATAGAACCAATGAGAGGCGAGACGAGCATACATCGATGGTGGACTGGATCTTGGACCAGGTACGATGGAATGCCTCGAGGCGCAGCTGCTCATAAAGCTCCGAATCTTCCTCATCCTCATCAGCAACATCATGGGACCTCTTCACCAACTTGAGGGTTTGGGAAGATGCCTGTGAGGCATCGATCCACCGTCGAGTCTGGGAGGATGGCGCCGATGAAGCGGCGGTCACCACCGCCTTGTGGAGGATGAAGAATGGCTGCGAGAAGAAAGAAAGAAAGAAATGACTAGACTAAGCATCAAATTTAGCTGCCAGCCATGAAGGGGAGTAGCAGCGCAAACCGAGAGCAACCGTGGACCTAGATATTGCTAGCTGTGGTGAGCAAAGTGTCGCCGGGGGGGCACAGCCATGGCTGGTGCCTCGTGGTGGTGCTGGGAGGATAGCTTGGGGTTGCGGGACTTGGGGGAGTGAGCAACCCTATTAGGCCTCCTTTGGCAGCCCACTTTCTCGGGGGATCCCGGCCTTTTTCCTGGGCCAACCTCCCTCGTGCCAGCCTTTCCTGAGCCAAAATTGTGCACCCTTTGTCACCCCACCAAGACGAGAATTGTAGCCCACTTCCCAACAATTTCCAAGAGGAAGAAATACGCGACCCATTCGGCTAGGAGGGTTTGCCGAGCGCTCATCTCCGCTCGCGAGGCTTCTTCCTCCGCTCACGCCGCCGCCGCCACAGCATCCGACCGCCCTCGCCCCGGCATCCGTGCATTGCCGCGATAACCCTCCACCTCACTGGTCTCTCTTATGCTTGCGACGTCGACGCAGGGGTCACGCTCGGGCGCTCCTCCACCGCCGCCGTCTTGGTCGCCATCTCGTTCCTCGTTCATCGTCGCCATCTTCACCTCTACCGCTATTGTCATCCGTCTCGAAGGTTAGGGCACCTCATCTCCTTCGTTGCAGTAGTTTTTGGATTCGCTAGGGTTTTCGTAGATCTACGAGCCAGCTGGTTCTTGCTGCAGGTGACTAGCTGGCGTGAGAACTTGGAGTAGCTGAGGCCGCTGCCCGTGAGAATAACTTTTAATCTGATGCAGTCTCAAAAGAGCAAAGTTTTGGGAGCAATGTCATCCTCTTTGCCTATTCTGCCAAATCCTTTGACCACTGTATATTCCCAAAGCCTATTCTCCCAAATCCTTTGACTCTATACCCTTGTGTAATGACATACATCAGTCTGCTAGTTTGCACCCAAGAGCTGGTGTTATCGAGGCACCATATTCAGGCTACTCTGCTAGTCCACTTGATTCTGTGTCTAACCATGATAGCCAGTCAATGGTTGCACCCTATATTTCTCAGTCATCCAGTTTTGAATCTTTCCAGTCTCTATCTGATACTACCCCACGAGCACACACTGAGGCAGCCTGGTTCAGATCTTCTATGGATGTTTCACCACTCTGTTAGAGCATGACCTATTGTAATCGTGTCAATGCATGTATCCATGTTTTAGTTGCATTAGCTTGTTGCTTAGGTGCATGAATATGTTTATGTTAGCGTAGAATCGCGGGCAAAGGTGGAGACTTGCACACCGTTGCGTCATGACCGCACCAGGAGAGCTCAGTCCGCCACGGTTTGTTCGCCGTGCTTGTCGCGAGGACCTTCCAAATATAAGGACGTATCTCGCAGCAACAAATCATGGCGGGATCTTGTACGAGCCATATATATATCAAAGATATGCATCAGGCAAGGCTGCGCGTTGGCAGCTAAACAAACTCTCGTGTTTTTTCGCATCTATCTTAGTCTTCACGTTCTAGAGCGCGGTCACCGCGCCGCCGGGCGTCGCCGGCGCTGAGTTCCAAGGACGGCGAGCCGCCGATCCTTACATTCTGGTATCAGAGCCGTAAGGTGAGAGATCAAGTTGATCCAGTGGTCCACCGAGAGAAACAGCGAAGAGGAAGAACACCAGCTGCGCCGTAATTCATCTACGGACACCATGGGCGAGCCATCGACCAAGTCCACCGTGAAGGAGAGCTCCTTGATGTGGCCGATGCTCACCAGCGACAACTACACGGAGTGGTCTATGCTGATGCAGTGTAATTATGAGGCGCTTGAGATCTGGGAGGTGATCGAACCCGGTGACAAACCGAAGCGCGCACAAGATCGGCAGGCCATGAGCGCGCTCCTGCGCTCAGTTCCGAAGGAGATGTGGCAGACGCTGGGGGGCAAGAAAACTGTGAAGGACGCATGGGAGGCGGTGAAGTTGATGCGTGTTGGGGCGGATCGTGTGAAGGAGGTGAATGCTCAGAGGATCTTGAAGGAGTTTGAAAACATCCAGTTCAAGGAAGGGGAATCCGTTGACGATTTCGGTATGAGAATAATCAATCTCGTCGGAAACCTAAAAACCCTGGGAGAGACGATCAGTGATGAACGCGTCGTCAAGAAGTTCCTTCGCGTGGTGCCATCTCGGTTCACGCAAATCGTGGTGTCTTTAGAGATGTTTGTGGACCTCAAGAAGTTAACAGTGGAAGAACTGGTCGGCTGGCTCCGGGCGGCGGAGGAGCGTCTTGACGACAACTCCGAGCAAGTCACTAACAAGATGGGGCGGTTAATGCTGGCCGAGGACGTTTGGCTGGAGAAGCACAAGCACCGGTTTCACTCCGGCAACAAGGCTGGAGGGAGCGGCGGTGGCGGTGGTTCCTCAAAGGGCAAGGCAGCGGCGCGTCAGGATGGTGGTGCACCGGGCCAAGTCAAGCTGACGTCTATGGGGACGCCAAGGAGGAAAGGCAGGTGTCGCAACTGCGGCATCTATGGGCATTGGGCAGAGGATTGTAAACGCCCAAAGAAGGAGAAGAAAGAACCTGCACAGCCGGAGGCGAATGTCGCTGTTAGTGATCAGTCCGGGGCACTCCTGCTGGCCACGTGCGAATTGTTGCACGAGCCAGGGCAGGTGGTGCATATGACTGAGAAGACGGTGCCGGTGGATGTCCCTGCGGGTGTTTGGGTGCTTGATACTGGTGCTAGCAACCATATGACAGGTACCAGATCAGCCCTGACAAACCTGAATGAAGGAGTCATTGGAACGGTGCGTTTTGGAGATGGATCTCGTGTCGAGATTGAAGGCATTTGCTCGGTGGTGATGCAAGGTCGTCAGAATCAGCATAAGGTACTGACTAATGTTTACTATATTCCTAAGCTAAAGAGTAATATAGTCAGTTTGGGTCAATTAGAAGAAAATGGTTTGAAGTGCACATTGGGAGATGGGAAACTGTGTGTTTATGATCAAGACAAGTCACTGTTGATAGCTGCTCCAAGGACTGCAAATAGATTGTATACAGTAAAGCTTGGTCTTACTTTACCAATTTGTCTACTAGCAAACACCTTTGACAAAGATTGGCAGTGGCATGCTAGATATGGTCACTTAAACTTTAAAAGTCTCAGTGAGCTGGGGGGGAGACAGATGGTTGAAGGAATGCCAGTGGTAAAAAGCTGGAGCAAGTTTGTGATAGTTGTGCTTTAGGCAAACAACACAGAAAACCTTTCCCAAAAGTGTCAAGCTTTAGAGCAGGAAATTTGCTAGAACTGGTCCATGCAGATTTATGTGGGCAAATCACACCTAAAACACTTGGTGGTGCCTCCTACTTCCTGTTGGTGGTAGATGACCATAGCAGGTATATGTGGTTGGAGTTGCTCAAGACCAAAGATCAAGCTCTCGAATGCTTCAAAAGGATAAAGTTGAGAGCTGAATCTGAATCTGGTGGGAAGTTGAAGGCTTTGAGAACAGATAGAGGGGGGGAATTTACTTCTCATCTGTTCTCCATTTTCTGCACAGAGGGAGGAATCAAGCATTATACCACTACTCCTTACACTCCACAGCAAAATGGCGTGGTGGAGAGGAGGAATCAGTCAGTGGTGGAGATGGCTAGGTGTCTGTTGAAAACAATGCAGGTACCACCTGAGTTCTGGGGTGAGGCAGTTGCAACTGCAGTCTATCTGTTAAACAGATCACCTACCAAGGCTCTGGACAATATGACTCCCTTTGAAGTTTGGCATGGCAAGAAACCGAAAGTGAGCCACTTGAAGATTTTTGGCTGTGTGGCTTATGTGAACATGTTGGTCCTGGTCTGAAGAAATTGGCAGACAGATCATCCAAAATGGTGTTTATTGGCTATGAGTCAGGCACAAAGGGCTACAGGTTCTTCGATCCTGCTACTCATCGTTTGGTGATTAGTAGAGATGTTATTTTTGATGAAGGGCAGCCCTGGAATTGGACCAGGACAGGAGATGTTTCAGGAAAGCATTCACCTGACAGCTTTGTGGTGCATTATGAGTCTGACGATTTTCCGACAACAGACGTTGCAGGCACAGCAGGTGAACAGAATGCAGCAGATTCAGGTGGTGAAGTTTCTACTGACCAGCAGGGTGTTGTGGCTCCTCTTGACGCAACACCACCACACACTCCAGGCTCAGTGCAAGGTCCACATCACAATTTTGCAACGCCACCTAGTCAAGATCCAGATAGCTCAGGACAGAGAGTACCAAGGTACAGGACTCTGGACGATCTGTTTGATCACACTGAGGTTCTACATGACTATGAGTATAGTGGCTTGTGTCTGCTGGCTGCAGATGAACCTATGGGTGTGGATGATGCTTTAGAGGAAGATTGCTGGGTTGATGTAATGAAGTCTGAACTCAAGTCAATTCAGGAGAATGATACATGGTGCTATGCTGATCTCCCAAAGGGGCAGAGAGCAATTGGGCTGAAATGGGTGTACAAAGTAAAGAGGGATCCTGAGGGAACTATTCTAAAACACAAAGCAAGATTGGTGGCAAAGGGGTATGCTCAGAAACAGGGGGTGGACTATGAAGAGGTTTTTGCTCCAGTTGCAAGACTGGAGACAGTAAGACTGATCTTGGCTCTGGCAACACAAGGCAGTTGGGAAGTGCATCATATGGATGTGAAATCTGCATTTTTGAATGGTGTGCTGTCAGAGGAAGTGTATGTCCACCAGCCTCCAGGTTTTCTGAACCCAAAGTATCCAGGAAAGGTGCTAAGGTTGAAAAAGGCTCTTTATGGGCTAAAACAGGCACCCAGAGCCTGGAATGCCAAGTTGGACTCTGAATTGCAGAAGTTGGGTTTTGTCAGGAGTGAGGAAGAACATGCAGTATACAAGAAGGGTTGTGGCAGTTCTCTGTTGCTGCTTGGAGTATATGTGGATGACCTCATTATATGTGGGCCTGACAGGAACAATATTGCTGAATTCAAGTCTCAGATGAGCAAGACATTTAGTATGAGTGATCTCGGCATGTTAAGTTACTACTTGGGGATGGAAGTAAAACAAAGTCCTGGGCAGATTTCGATCTGTCAGAGAGCCTATGCCATCAAGATTATTGAACAGTGTGGAATGACAGGCTGCAACTCTGTTGATACTCCAATGGAGCAGAATTGCAAGCTACTTCCTGGGAAGCCTGATCTAGCAAGGGATGTGACCAAGTACAGGAGTATAGTTGGAAGTTTGAGATATCTGGTAAATACCAGACCTGACATAGCATTTGCTGTTGGGATGGTGAGTAGATTCATGGAGTCTCCTACCTCTGAACATTGGGCAGCAGTTAAGAGAATTGTGAGATATGTTGCTGGCACTCCTGACTATGGCTGCAAGTTTGAGAAAAAATCTGTTTCAGAAATAAAGCTCTTAGGTTACTCTGATAGTGACCACGCAGGAGATATGGAGAAGAGGAAAAGCACCACAGGGATTTTGTTCTTCCTGAATGATAATGTGGTGACGTGGTCATCACAGAAGCAAAGGGTTGTTTCACTGTCAAGTTGTGAAGCCGAATACATAGCAGCAGCACCAGCAGCCTGCCAAGGTGTTTGGCTGTCAAGACTCATAGCTGACCTGACAGGTGAACAAGTTTAGAAGTTTAAGCTCTTGATGGACAGCAAGTCTGCAATTGAGTTAAGCAAGAACCCGGTTTATCATGAAAGAAGCAAACATATCGACACACGTTATCATTATATCAGAGAGTGTGTCAGTGAAGGCATTGCAGAGGTTCAACATGTCAGCACAGATAGACAGTTGGCAGATGTTCTGACGAAGCCGCTGGGCAGGGTCAAGTTCATCGAAATGCGTCAGAAGCTGGGTGTTATCAGCATTGGTCACGATTAGGGGGTGGATTGTTAGAGCATGACCTATTGTAATCGTGTCAATGCATGTATCCATGTTTTAGTTGCATTAGCTTGTTGCTTAGGTGCATGAACATGTTTATGTTAGCGTAGAATCGCGGGCAATGGTGGAGACTTGCACACCGTTGCGTCGTGACCGCACCAGGAGAGCTCAGTCCACCACAGTTTGTTCGCCGTGCTTGTCGCGAGGACGTTCCAAATATAAGGACGTATCTCGCAGCAACAAATCGTGGCGGGATCTTGTACGAGCCATATATATATCAAAGATATGCATCAGGCAAGGCTGCGCGTTGGCAGCTAAACAAACTCTCGTGTTTTTTCGCATCTATCTTAGTCTTCACGTTCTAGAGCGCGGTCACCGCGCGGCCGGGCGTCGCCGGCGCTGAGTTCCAAGGACGGCGAGCCGCCGATCCTTACACACTCTACACAGATAATATTGCTGCACGCCTGCACCTGATGATAATCAAATCCAGAGTATACGTCCTGCTATGACATCTGATGAGACTGCTAAACAAAATGATTGGTGGGCAGATATAATGAATGATGATTGGAAAGTTATTAAAACGTGACTATAACCATGATGAGTAGTAAACTTGTAGCTCCATCTTCTGTTTTGGTAGTTTAGAAATACTCTCTTCTTTATTATTATGACATTTATTTTGATACTAAACCTACTGGTATGTTTGTGCAAATATTTTATGTATTTTAGTCATTCAAACTGGAGAATTTTTTTGCTTTGCACATACTGCTGTGACATACATCTGCAAATGAAGGTTCCCTTACTCCTTATGAGAAGTTGAGAACCCTGTGCAAGTAATTTGGTCTAGCTCCAGTTTTTAGTTGTTTAAGATGTCTTATTGAATTGGTGGTGAAGATAGCAGAAATGATTCCCAACATATTTTACTTTAATAATGTTATTCTACATATTAGATTGACCACTGGAGGTACCATGTTAGAATCTTTTAAGAACTTATCATGTTATTAACGCTAAATGGTTACCGCTGGAAATTAAAGTGTTGTTGCCGCTTCTCCTCTTCGCTACAACATAGGCATCAGTTGCATGTTTTTATTTTTCATATGTGCCTATGATTGTTGAGTGACGGTCGTCCTCCACTGAACATTGCAATTACAGTAGTGTACTACTAGTATCTTAGCAATGAAGGTTTGGAAGCTGATCTGGCAATTATTGGCAATTATTGGGTGGTTGGATGTCTGTAATTTTTTTAAGAAATATTGGATGTCTGTAATTGCCACTTGGGATCTCAGAAAAATCTTCATTTTGATTTCTCAGGGACACATTTTTGTATTCTTTATTTTTATTTCTCCAATTGTATTGGCAGGAAGGTCCACCCCACGCCCAGCTCCATGTGCTACTCCAGTGAGGAACCCACCATAGCCAGGTACTTAACTGCATGCTTATTGCCTGCTGCATCTGTTAATGAGATGGATAGTGTTTTCCATGGCAAACTGGGCATGACTTGTTGATAGTATATGCTAACTGAACGTGTGCAAGAGTGAAATTTAGTTGTCTGGATCTTAGCAACTTGACTGAACACTCAGTTATTGTACAAGACATTTTGCATATGTGGTGTCGTAGTTCAGTTTGTTACTTTTAATATATTAAGTTGATTAAAATGGAACTGTTTTTGCATATGCATTGATTTAAGGTTTCAGTTTCAGTTTCAATTTCAGGTTCAGATTTAGTTAAATTTAGTTGCAGTAATCAGGATCAACTGATCAAGTTCTGGTTAATTCAGTTTAGTAGTCTTAGTTTAGTCTATTGGGTAAAGATTCCGTACATGTTCGGTTATCTTATTTAAGTCTATTTAGTTTCAGCGACCAAAATCAAGTTCAGCTTCAGTTTTAATGCTTAGGCCTTGTTTAGTTCACCATAAAAACCAAAAACTTTTCAAGATTCTCTGTCACATCGAATCTTGTGGCATATACATGGAGCATTAAATATAGATGAAAACAAAAACTAATTGCATAGTTTTCCTGTAAATCGCGAGACGAATCTTTTAAGCCTAGTTATTGAACAATGTTTATCAAATAAAAAAGAAAGTGCTATAGTGTCAAAATCCAAAAACTTTTTGGATCTAAACAAGACCTTAATTAATGTGTACTATACATTTGTTAAGTACGGTTTGTCTCCGAGAACACATGATTGTCCTACTTGCCAGAATCTCCTTGTTTAAGTCTAAATATTGATTAAATTGGAACTTGGTTGACAGGTGTAGCCACTAGGTAATTTTCCATTAGATTCCATGCTTGTGTATGTAAAAGAAAAGAAAAGCCTCCATTTGCATGTGTTAGCTTGTTGCAACTTTATCCTTTAACCTTCTTTTTTTATATGATGCATTCATATACAAACTTGTTGGAAAAAAAACTGTTACAATTGCTCACTGTTTTTGTTATGTTATTTGCAGAGGTTTTGGTGGAACAAATGCATGTTTGAGACAAGTGAACTGTGGTCAAATTTTGTAATGATCGTTGACATTTCTGGCTTCTATGTAGTTGTGCAAAGACTTGATTTCAGTTTGAAACACCTATATATTTTTATGTAAACATACTTATTCCTGACATTTTTCTATCACTGTGAGATGCTAGCATTGATATGTAATGACTTTGTTATATTCTTTTTTTTGAATTTTCTTATTTTTTTAAGACGCTTCTATACTACTATATCTATAGTGAAGTTATCAAATAAGCCAAGACTTGTTCATGGAATCCTAGACATTGTAGATGTGCAGCAGAGATCACAAGTCATCACGAAGGACTGATCTGTGCATGCATGCTTGCTGGAGCTGCTCGAGCTGACCGTGCATGCATGCATCCATCTCCCCCCTACAACTACTTCCAAACAGCATCAAGGAAATAACCCCCCACGTGGAATCCGGACAGAGGGATCTACATGTAAAAAAAAATCCATCCCCCTCTGTTTTTGTTCCCTGGACTAATAGCCCCGAGTTGCCAAATAGGCCTTAAGTGTTGTTTAGTTCATCCAAAAAATTAAAAACTTTTCAAGATTCCCTGTCACATCGAATCTTGCGGTACATGCATACAATATTAAATGTAGATTAAAATAAAAACTAATTATACAGTTTACCTACAAATCGTGAGATGAATTTTTTAACCTAATTAGTCCATGATTGGACAATAATTATCAAATAAAAATGAAAGTGCTACAAAACTCCATTTGCCTGACGCAGCTGCCTGTTACTCCATTTCCGCCACTGAGCGTGCCAAGGGAAGAGACGGCGAGAAAAAGTCTATTTTTTCTCCCCAACTTTAATGAAAATTCGTTTTTCCTCTGGGCAAACCATCTCTCTTAATTTTTAAACCGTGCATTTTACTTCCCTGGAGTGATTTTGAAGGCGGTTTTGCTACAATAGTTTTGTCTTTTTCTTTTTAAATTATTTCGGCTGAATCTTTGAAAAATCATAGTAAATCCCACAAAGATCATAAAATAGAAAATCCATCTTTGTTGGACTCCACATAAGCAGATCTACACCGTAAATATATAATATAGTATGGTTTAGTACAAAATTTTTGCTATAAAGGTTTTGTCTCTTTCTTTTTTTTATTTGGCTGAATCTTTGAAAATTTATAATAAATCATAGAAAAATCATAAAATAGAAAATCTAATTTTGTTGGACTCCACATGAGTATATATACACAATGAACATATAATATGGGTATGATTTAGTCTGATAAAATAGTTATAGAAGCTGTAGCTATGAATTATTTTAATTAATTACAGAAAAGCATAGATCTAAAGCTACAAAAAAAAATTTATATTAAAGCATACTATAATATATAT
Organism: Sorghum bicolor; assembly: GCF_000003195.3. NCBI lineage: Eukaryota > Viridiplantae > Streptophyta > Magnoliopsida > Poales > Poaceae > Sorghum > Sorghum bicolor. The sequence continues at coordinate 29,355,653 of NC_012870.2, read as the reverse complement.
TCACTGTGTAGATGTGCTCATATAGAGTCTAAAAAATTTTATTTTATATTTTATGGTTTTTTTTAAATTACTATAGTTTTTCAAATATTTAGCCAAAATAAATAAAAAAGAAAAAAAGAAAACTTTTATAGCAAAAATCTTGTACTAAAGCATACTATATTATATGTTCATTGTGTAGATCTAGTTATGTGGAGTCCAACAAAGTTAAATTTTCTATTTTATGATTTTTCTTCGATTTAGTGTGATTTTTCAAATTTCAGTCGAAATAATTAAAAAGTAAAAAGAAACCATCATCACTGTAGCAAACCACTATTCACTATAATGCAATAGTTTTCGAAACCGTTCTAATGAGATAAAATGCGTTTGAAAAGTTGAGAAAAATAATTTGATCAGTTTTTGAGTTGAGAAAAAACAAACTTCGTGAAAGATGAGAATGAAAAGTAGACTTTTTTTAAGATGGCGCGGTTCCCGTGGCACAAAGCGCGCGCGTAATTGTTGTTGTTGGGCTGCTGGCGCCTCATCACCTGCGAGCCCACGAGACAAGGCCCAGTAGCTCGCGCTTCTAAAGCCTTGCCAGTTTGCCAAAGGAAAAAAGAACAAAAAGAATCCGTTATGAAACCGGGGGTTTGAACCCGACGTGAATCGAACACGCAACCTTCTGATCTGGAGTCAGACGCGCTACCATTGCGCCACGGATCCGGTGGTGCTTGACGTACTTCTTTAAGATTAATATATCAGAACTGATGGCTGCCCGTATTTAGTCTTCTTGACAGCTTTGACTAATAAATACATTTTTGCATGTCGAGGTCAGATGACTGAAACTGATACAAGTAGATTTAACTCGAAAGTCAATCTCATACAAGTATACTCTCTCCGTCAAAAAAAAAAAAATCAATTTCTAGGGATGTCTTCAGTCAAAATTTTTAAACTTTGATCAAATTTTTAGAAAAAAATGCTAAAACTTATAGTATCAAATTAGTATCATTAGATTCATCATAAAATATATTTTCATGTGATACGCATTTTATGTCATAGATATTGTTACTCTTTTCTATAAAGTTAGTACATTTGTTACTATAATTATAGATATATTATATAGTGTATTTATTATGCTTATAGTGCTCACAGTCACAAATTGAAATAGTTGACTCTAAAACATTGCTTATTATATATCTACTAGGATCATGTCCGTGCATTGCAATGGATACAAAATAATATCACAATAATTTCAAGTTTGAACGTGTATACTTACCATAAAAAAATAATACTTTAAGGATGACGTTTGCAACAATAATTACCACTGTTACATGAGTTTTCTCAAAGCATAAGTAGAATAAAATTAAGTTTTTGATGTAAAATCAAAACAATCTACTTCGGTAACGTAACAACCTTGCTCATTAGGACTATCTACTACCAGCCATTGTGACTTTACATGAGTTGAAGTTCTCCTAGAATTCCTGTCATAAGCCATGGATTACTACAAAGTCCATTCGGAGCGTTTGTTCGACCATCTGTGCAAAGTTAAATATAGCATTATAAATTGATGACCAACATATTAGGTTTCAAACTAAACTGTGGTAGGCAGAAACATGCAAGACTCAGAGGAATATCTTCAAATAAAAAAAGCAAAACTAATTTTGTCGGATAGTGAACAGTGATAGAGAGGCCTAAAACTAAAGTTACTTTGAAACACAAGACTAAACCGATCCTATATAGTTACAAGAATTAGTAATTACAACTATCAACATGACAGGTCCATGTTCTCAACCTGTTATTCGATTTTTATTAAGATAAACAAGCAGTACATACCTAACCTTGTTTTCTAAATTAATCGTGGAGGAAAACCATCGTGATAAAATCTGTTGCAAGATGAACTGAAAGAGTTGAACCTTGAAACTAAAAAATTCAATCACAAAGCAAAGATCATGTCAAAAGCTTCAAAAAAAATCCACATAATTAAGTTGAGGCGATTGCTGGGATATGTGACAACTCGAGATGAATGATATGCATAACCTGGTTGATGGATTGTCCTATAATCAATTGTTGTACATATTATCACAAACACACGTGCTACATGTAGTGGTTCATGCATGGATCTGGGTCACTATTACTCTCGCCTATAGTGTATCAGTCATTTGTAGGTACATTTATTAGTAATTACAGGGATACAATCAGTCAAAAGATGGTCTGTGATGACACCTATTTTGAATGGTAGGAACATAATTTTGAAATGCTTAGTAATAAATGCATAATAGTGAATAGGGTGTGCTAACCTTATTATGTGCTCAATACCTTCAGGATTATCATCACAGAAAAAAACTTACAGCTGAACCAAATAAAATGTGAAATTGTTACATCGCTCTAGAACAGGACATTAGTTTTTAGTGGCATAATCTTAGATAATGGTATTGAAAAATCTAACAAGATGTTCAAGTAAATTGTTGAGCAGAGATGACATTGCCACTGGCATCCCCGAGAACTGAAATCTCATTCTTGGAGCCAGCATTGCCTTCGGCTCATGCCATGTCAGCCCTGCACATATGCATTGTCTACATGACCATGCAAATGAAGATACAGTCATAGGCCTTGTTTAGTTCCGAAAAGTAAAAAGTTTTCGGTACTGTAGCACTTTCGTTTGTTTGTGATAAATATTATCCAATCATGGACTAACTAGAATCAAAAGATTCGTCTCGTGATTTACAGCTAAACTGTGTAATTAGTTTTTGTTTTCGTCTATATTTAATGTTTCATGCATGTGCCACAAGATTCGATGTGACGGGGAATCTTGAAAAACTTTTTGGTTTTCAGGGTCAACTAAACAAGGCCATACATAAACTTGCTAATATTACTTATCATAATAGAAAATGTCAAGGGCCTCGAACCCCTGGCTGGCCGGACCTCGGCTAGGCAGTTCGTAGCCGCCGTCCGTCACGCCGGCGAGGTTATGCCCCTCAGCCGTCGGCTTGTAGAGAGATAGGGAGATTAGGGATAACTTTCTGCTTAATCCAAAATGGTTCACCCGTACAACATATATGGCCCTTGGCCTAACCGATTGGAGAAGGATCTCCTTAATTCTAGGATCAGCCTAACAAGGAAAACAATCATATCTAACTTTCCTCCTAGCCACTCGCCTACCCCTCCTGGCTCCTGGCCGCGCGCTCAGCGTCCCTACGGACGTCGCGGGCTCTCCTGCGCCGGCTGTATGTGCGCCCGCACATGACATCTCTCCCGCCGTCGAAGACCAGCTCGTCCTCGAGCTGAAAATCAGGAAACTGGAGACGGAAATCGTCGAAGTCCTCCCAGCTTGCGGACGCCGCGGGTTCATCCTTCCACTGGACCAGCACCTGACGCACACCCCGCGCCAGCCGAGCATCAGTGATCTTGTCGGGCACCGGTATCACAACGCCGTTGTAGGTGGCCGGCAGTGCCGGTGGCGAAGAAGGTGGTGTGCTGACGAACTTCTTGAGCACCCCGACGTGAAACACATCATGAAGACGTGCCCCCGGAGGCAGCTCGAGCCGAACAGCCGCTGCGTTGATGATTTCCACCACGCGGTACGGCCCGACGAACCGAGGCTTGAGCTTGCCGGAAGTGGTACGAGGCAGGGACGCTGCTTGACGCTGCCTGAGCCGGAGGAGAGCCCAATCACCGACTTGGTATTCCACCGGCCGGTGATGCTGGTCGTAGGCACGCTTCTGAGCTGCCTGGGCTTGCTCGAGACGGTAGCGGACGTCGTCGAGGAAGGCCGCACGTTCCTCCATCTCCTGGGCCACCGCAGCCACGCACGTCTCGCCTGGCTCATACGAGCGGATGGTCGGCGGGTCGCGGCCGTAGACCACGCGGAACAGCGTTTCCTGGAGCGACGACTGGAAGGCCGTGTTGTAGGTGTACTCCGCCCACGGGAGCCAACGGAGCCACTGGCGGGGACGGTCACCGGCGAAGCAGCGGAGGTACATGACGATCACCCGGTTGGCTGCCTCCGTCTGCCCGTCCGTCTGCGGGTGGAACGCGGACGACATGAAGAGCTTGGTCCCAGTGAGCCGCATGAGCTCAGTCCAAAACGCGGATGTGAACACCGGGTCGCGGTCCGAGACGATGGACTGCGGTACGCCATGAAGGCAGACGATGTCGCCGAAGAAGGCGTGGGCGACGGACTTGACGGTGTACGGGTGGGCCAGCGGTAGAAAGTGGCAGTATTTGCTGAAGCGGTCGACGTCGGAGAGGATGACCGTCTTGCCTGCACCCTGGGCAGCGCCTCGATGAAATCAATGCCGACATCCGCCCACACGCTGGAAGGAATAGGCAGCGGCTGTAGCAGACCAGCAGGGCGTAGATGGTCTGACTTGTACTTCTGGCAGGTGGCGCACGCCTTCACAAACTCCTGCACCAAACGTTTCATGTTGGGAAAATGGAAATCACGCCGGAGGCGGTGCAGTGGATGCCCTCGTGGCCGTCCTCGTGGACCGCGGCCAGAATCTCCTGAAGGAGCGGCGACGCCGAGGGAATGTAGAGGCGGCCCACGAGGGCTACCATGCCGTCGGTGATGGTCCACGGCGCCGCGCGGGAGCCTGCTCGGAGCTCGTCGTGGATGGCGACTAGCGCGGGGTCCGTCGCCTGGGCATGGCGAAGGCGTTCGATGAAGTCGAACCGTGGCGCGGAGATGGCCAGCAGCTCGCCATCCTCGACGTCGCGGCGGGAGAGTGCGTCGGCCACCGTGTTCGTGGCGCCGGAGCGGTATTCCACTGAGAAGTCGAAGCCCAAGAGCTTGCCGACCCAGTGGTGCTGCGGGATCGTAGCGAGGCGCTGGTCGAGGAGATACTTCAAACTGTAGTGGTCCGTCTTGACGAGGAAGCGACGCCCCCAGAGGTAGGGCCGCCAGTGTCGGACGGCCTGAACCAGGCCAATAAGCTCGCGTTCATACGCGGCTAGGGCGCGGTGGCGAGGCGCCACTGGCCGGCTGAAGTAGGCCAGCGGGTGTCCCTCCTAGACCAGAACGGCGCCGAAGCCCGCCGTGGACGCGTCGCACTCGACGATGAACATCTTGGCGAAGTCGGGCATGGCGAGGACGGGGGCCGACGTGACCGCTGCCTTGAGCGCCGAGAACGCTGTGGCGGCGGTGTTATCCCAAGCGAAGCCATCCTTCTTGAGGAGCGCCGTGAGGGGCGCGGCCACCGTGCCGTAGTTATGCACGAACTTGCGGTAGTAACCCGCGAGTCCGAGAAACCCGCGGACAGCACGGGCGGAGCGCGGGGTCGGGCAGTCGTGGATGGCCTGCACCTTGGCCGGATCCATGGCAACACCCGCCGCGGAGATGACGTGGCCGAGATACGCGACGGCGGTGGCACCGAAGGAACATTTGGTGCGCTTGACGAAGAGCTGGTGGCGGCGAAGCTCGTCGAGGACCGCACGCAGGTGCCTCAGGTGATTTGCCCATGTGCTACTATAAACCAAGATATCATCAAAAAATACCAGGACGAAACGGCGGAGAAACGGCCGGAGAGTGTCATTCATCAATGCTTGGAAGGTGGCCGGCGCGTTGCACAAGCCAAACGCCATGACCAGGAACTCGTACAAGCCCTCATGCGTGCGGAAGGCGGTCTTGTGGATGTCTTCGGGCCGCATGCGGACCTGGTGGTAACCCGACCTCAAGTCGAGCTTGGTGAAGAACTTGGCGCCGTTGAGCTCATCTAGCAGCTCGTCGACCACCGGGATCGGGAAGGCATCCTTGACGGTCATGGCGTTCAGTGCCCGGTAGTCGACGCAGAAGCGCCAGGAGCCGTCGGGCTTCTTCACGAGGAGGACGGGCGACGAGAACGGCGAGTCGCTGCGGCGGACGATCCCCTGCTCCATCATGGCCGCGCATTGCCGCTCCAGCTCGTCCTTATGGGCGGCCGAGTACCGATAGGGACGTACGGCCACCGGCTGCGCGTCGGGCTTCAGCAAGATGCAGTGGTCGTGGGCTCGCTTGGGCGGGAGGCCGGCTGGAGTAGCGAACACGTCGGCGAACGAGTCGAGGAGGGCCTCCAGGAACGTCTCGCCGGCCACCAGGGCGCGGACAGCCGGGCCAGCCCCGGTGGCCAAGCCCGTCCAGGAGACGGTGCAGTCCCCGCGCCGGAAGGACATGCGCCGGTTGGCCAGGTCCCATACGATGGGTCCTAGCGCACCCAGCCACTTGGTGCCCAGGACGATGTCGTACCCGGCCAAGGGCATGACGAAGAGCTCCGCCGGGAAGCTGGCGCCGGCGATGAGCAGAGGCGCGTCGCGGATGACGCCCGCGCAGGTAATCTTCTCGCCATTGGCCACCATGGCCGTGAGACGTGGTCGGTGGCGGAGTGGCAGGCCCGAGCGCCGCGCAGCCTCCTCGGAGATGAAGCTGTGGGTGCTGCCCGAATCCAGGAGCGCGACGAGCGAGGCGGCTCCCAGCTGCACTGCCAGCTGCATGGTGTCCGCCACGGGTACGCCCGCCACGGCCTGCAGCGAAAAACAGGGCGCCTCCGTGTCCCCTTGAGCAGCAGGGTCGTCGGCTGCCTCGATCTCAACGCCGTCGATGAAGAAGATCCGCTTGCAAAACCTGTTATGACCACGGGTATATTTCTCGTCACAGTTAAAACATAAACCAAGGCGACGACGTTCCGCCTGTTCCGCCGTGGAGAGACGCCGCGGATTGCCCTCGCGACGACCCGGGTCGGCACCTGCCGGGGGCGCGGGCAGCGCGAGCGGCTGTGGCGGCGCAGGAAGTGCCGGACGAGGCGGCGGTTGCGGCAGCAGACCACGGGCGCCTGACCGGGCCGGGGCCGGGGGAGCCCGGTCGAGCTCCATGAGCTCCACCTGACGCGCCAGACTCATCGCGGCGGCGAGCGTGTCGGGGTTATGGATGCGCACCGCATGACTGAGGGGTGGAAGGAGGCCACCGGTGAAGAGTTGGACCCGCTGGGCCTCATCCAGCCGTCCGGCGCGTGGAAGGAGGGCTTGGAAGCGACTGGCGTACTCCTCGACGGTCCCGGTGCGGCGGCACTCAGAGAGCTCGAACATCGGGGCGGAACGAAGGGGCGGCCCGAAGCGTTCGTTGAGGTCCTTGAACCGACCCCAAGATGGCGCGCCGTCGTCCTCTTCGAGCTGGTTGTACCACAACTGGGCGACGTCGTCCAGATGGTACGATGCCGTCCGAACGCGTTCCTCCCCCATGGTGCGATGATGGCGGAAGTATGCCTCGCATTTGTTGATGAAGAGCAGTGGATCGACCGTGCCATCAAAGCGGGAAAAGTCCCACTTCTTGTGCTTGAAGAACAGATCCTGATCGCGCATCCCATCCGTGCGACGGCCGCCGTCATTCTCCGAGGACGACGCGGACTTGTCCTTCATGGCCGCCATGTCGGACTTTAGGGAGGTCACCTCGGTGTGGAGGGACTTCAGTTCAGCGAGCAGGTCGGCAAGGGTGGGCTCGGCCATGGCGGCGGTGGAGCTTTGCGATGGTGGCGAGGGCAGGGCTGCGGTGGGCGAGGGTTCGGCGGGAGTGGGTGAGGATCGACGAGACCGTGATACCATGTTGTCAAGGGCCTCGAACCCCTGGCTGGCCGGACCTCGGCTACGCAGTTCGTAGCCACCGTCCGTCACGCCGACGAGGTTATGCCCCTCAGCCGTCGGCTTGTAGAGAGATAGGGAGATTAGGAATAACTTTCTGCTTAATCCAAAATGGTTCACCCGTACAGCATATATGGCCCTTGGCCTAACCGAATGGAGAAGGATCTCCTTAATTCTAGGATCAGCCTAACAAGGAAAACAATCATATCTAACTTTCCTCCTAGCCACTCGCCTGCCCCTCCTGGCTCCTGGCCGCGCGCTCAGCGTCCCTACGGACGTCGCGGGCTCTCCTGCGCCGGCTGTATGTGCGCCCGCACATGACAGAAAATATATCCCTTCTTCTAATCAATGGGTTATCATCATGTGGACTTTCTAAATTTGGCCATACACAGCATCGCTGCTTTCATTTCCTCAATCACAAAGACCATTTCATTTTTTCAGTCATTACTGCACTGTTGCGTTTAGCTTTTCAACACCTTGAGTTCAGTTGTATGAGTGTTGCCATTCTATGAAAAAAGAGGAGGATGTTGAGTATGTTACCTTTTGGTATGCGCACTGGATGACATAAGCACAGACTGTGCTAATCCTTCTTTCATTTGGTTCTCCCATCCTAGAACGCCAAAACTTCAATTGCCATCCAATTCCCCCATGGTTTAACCATACATCTAATTTAGAAAATACATCTAATATTGAGAAAAATGACTGATGAATGCTAAAAGCACAAAATTTGACAGAGGCAGACGGCAGGAAAGCAAGGAAACTCACTGAATTTATCTTCCAGGAGGTAATTCATGGTGTGACCATCGGTGTCCACCACCAAGGGAGTGCTGCCGCCACCAGGGAAGCGCTGCTGCCCGCACCGCTCTACTCCAAGCGCCGCCGCCACCCAAACGTCTGCCTTTGAGACATATACAAGAGAAAATATGTAAAAAAACGAAAAGATCATATATTCTAACAAAGTGAACATTGAACAATCATTTTTGTTCAGCTTCAGCAGTCACAATCTCCTACAACACAGGGACATTTTTTTGGTGCGGTTTTTGTTTCGTCAGTCTGCCTCGGCCCCTGCGATCTCCATCGTCTCATCCGCGTCTCATATTAGAAAACACATATTTTCTTCCCTGCTTTCCTTCCTGCTCGCCATTCCTTCCATCATGCTCGTGTTTCTCTATGTCCTGCGGCCTCCTGCTAGCGTTGGTCTCCCTCCTCTCGATCTCCGGTGGCCGAGCGACCGCGTCGGTAGCCGCGCCCCGCTACGTGCCCGCTCCCTCTGCCCGTGCCGAACAAGACGCCGGTGGGCACGCCCCACTGCCGGTAGCGGACTCTGGTGGACTCCGCGCTCCCGCTCCCGCTGCCCGCGCCGAAGAAGACACCGGGTCAACAATGGAGCGCTGGACATCGTTGTTCTTCCACAGATTGATAAGCTCCAAACAATCAGTTTCCAGCCATACCTGGTGTATGCCTTGTTGCTTCGCCAGTAGTAACCCATCTCGGCACGCTAATGCTTCCATCAGACAAACATCAAAACCACGCTCATACCAGCGTGCCTGTGCAGCATGGAAAGAACCTCTATGATCTCGGATTACACTAGCTGTCGCCCCACTATGCTTGTTCTCATAGAAAGCGGCATCAGAATTGATTTTGAACCATCCTTGACTTGGGGCCATCCATCTTGGGGAAGCCTTGTCCGGCACTTGCAGCTGCACCGGATGACTGATTTGCCATAGATCATAAGCTGTGTCCCGTGCCCAGGTGACAGCTTGTTGGATGCTCATCGACAACTCCCCATGTCTCCTCTTGTTTCGCATCATCCACAAGGTCCACATTCCGCAAAGTATCACCGTTGTGTCCTGGCGAGAGCAAATGCCTGAAATTAGATCAGAAGCCCAACTTGCAGTATTCAGACTTGGGATCTTAACACCAATTCCCACTCGCACTTGATGCCAGAATTCTCTAGCCACCGTGCAGTATAATAAGACATGAGCAATGGATTCCTCTGGCGCACCACACACTGCACAAAAAGCTATCGGCTCAATGTGTCTTTTCCAGAGGATATGTCTTGCTGGCAGGAATTCATGAACTACACGCCACCAAAACACTTTCACTTTCGGTGGTATTTCCAGTTTCCAGAGGATCTTCCAAAGGCCGTCAGCTGAGGCACCAGGTTCATGGTTCTGGTATTCTTCCCGCTTCTTCCTAATAGTCCTCATTTATCTTGCACCCAAGTGTATTCGGCATTCCGGCTTCTAGTCCACGTTTTCCTCTAAAATCTTCAGTTCTTTTTTCATTTATATATTTGTGTTTTTGGAATATACTAATTTTTTTTGCCACTTTTACTTGTAGCACAGCGTCCTTGACAACGTAAACACTGAGCACATTGTCTTATAAATTTAGGTTTTGTTTGGTTTCCCTTGCTAAATTTTAACTAACTAAAACTATTTTAGCTACTCTTAGAAAAATAGTGTGACTAAACTATTTTAGCTTTTTTTAGAGTTTGTACGCTAGTCTAAAAAAGTCATGGTTGAAAATACTGTTTGTTGATTTATTGTGAGAGAAAAATATTGTTGACTGGCAGAAAAGGTACGGCTTAGTCAATGTGTTTAGAAGTTTAGTTACTAAAAAGAGTTTAGCTGGCTAAAATTTAGCAAAGAGAACCAATCAGGCCCTTACTTTCTCTTTTGGTTTCTAAGATTCAACTTGTTGAAATGGTAATTCCAGTTTTTAGACAGTGAGAATTTTCTGGACTGCAACTGAAAGATTCTGGGCATCTAGGTGATTTATTATTATTAGCGTAAACTGTACCTGTTTTTTAACCCGCCAGATTATTATATACTGTACTGAACAGTCAACCAACTTATATTCCAAAAAAAGCCAAAGAGTATCAGTATCAACAGACCGCTAGAGCAAGGGCAAAGTTGGTCCCTGGACTGTGCCCTGAATAGTTTCAGCGTGGGTTATTATTAAACTTTCACGACGACCACCAACCCTGGCAGGAAAGATTCTTCACATCGAACCAGACATGGTTGGGCCTGCAGGAACGGAGGGCCTACCCTGGAGCTGTGATTTGGTAAAGTGGCACCAATCGAAGTTGAAGGCTCGACGCCGTGATCTACGGCGTCGACCTCTCTGCCACGTCGGACGCCACGCTGGGCTCGGCCAGGGAGCTCGACGCCGTGATCCATGGCGTCGAGACGTGTAACCTCGACGCCATGAAGCATGGCGTCGACCCCCTAGGTCCAAAACTGAGTTTAAGTTTTTTAGGGGCCCAAAAGAGAGTTTTCTTCAAAAAAAAGGCCAAATTATAAAAAAGGAGGGGTTGGGGAGCAGGTGTCAAAGGGAGCTCAGGGTTTGGGGCTCAGCAAGCGGTTGGAGGCCGGCGAGTGGCGACGTCGGCGTGGGTAGGACGTAGGAGTCGTGCGCGGTGGCAGTTTCTGGCCAGGATCATCAGTTCATCATGCATAGGAGAGTCTGTGCGAGACTAGACCCACCAGAGCGAGGGAGTGCCGGGCGGGCCATCGAGCGGGCAAGCGAGCGATAGTATGAGTGGAAGATTGGCCTTGTTTGGATGTAGTCGGATTCACATCAATTCACATATGTTGAGGTGGATTAGAGTAGAACTTGAACTAAATTTCACCTCAATCCACACCAACACACATAGATTGAAGTGAATTCGACAACATTCAAACAAGGCCTAGATGTATGTTAGTTGAGGAAAAATTTTGGCTTTGGCACTGTAGCATTTTTGTTTGTATTTGATAATTATTGTCTAATCATAAACTAATTAGATTTAAAAATTCGTCTTGTAATTTATAGGTAACATGTATAATTAGTTATTTCTTTTATTTATATTTAATACTTCATGCATGCCTCTAAATATTCGATGTGACAAAAAATCTTAAAATTTTTTGGAAACTGAACAAGGCTCATTTGGTTCTTCAGCCAAAGCTCATCTAGCCGGCTAACCTTTCCGAATGAGGATGCTAGGCCAGTGAATGAGTTGGGTTTGTTGTTGTTCGATGTTTTCCTATGCTGAGCCATGCTAGTCGATTTGGTTCGCCGACTCTGGCAAGCTTCTTAGGGCTTAGTGGAGAGGAAAAAATAAAATTAAGGTATGACAAAGTTGATAATATAGCACATAAATAATATCTTTTAAAGAAAGCAGTGTATATGCATATGCCATATAAAATGTTTCTAATTGTAATATGCACCTTTCTTCAGTTTGGCATTGGCCATCCCTACCATCTCCCATCCATCTTTACTTGACGCGTTTTTTTTTACATGCTCGTGTGGTTACTCTTATCTATATATCTCTAGATTTAAGGTGTATATGACCGGACGAAATGTATATAGACAAAGTATATGATCATACTAGACCATCTAGAGTGATATGTATGTTAAGTATGCATATATACATAGGTATATGGTTATACTTATTGTATATAATATAGTAGTGGCATTTTAGTAATATATTTAAAATATAATTTTTTTTGAAAATTTTTTGCGTGGTAAGATCTAGAGTATCTTAATATGAGTATATAAGCATACTCAAACCGATAAACAAGTATAAATACATACACAATGTAGTTTATTGAAGATGAGAGTAACTACACATACGTGTAGAAATGAATTGACGCGTTTTTTTTACACGTACGTGTAGTTACTCTTATCTATATATCTCTAGATTTAAGGTGTATATGACCAGACGAAATATATATAGACAAAGTATATGATCATACTAGACCATCTAGAGTGATATGTATGTTAATATATTTAAAATATATATTTTTTTAAAAAAAATTGCATTATAGTAAAGAAGTCGTCAATGGTAATGGGATATATAGTACCTTATACTCGAAAAACCGGGTGTGTAAGCATTTGACATCTCCAGCCCTTGACGATTCGTTGGGATATGACAACAGTGTAAGCTTTGCTTCAAATTGGGGTTAGTTGTGCAGACTAAGGCAAGCCATGGGCTAAATCCAATATCTATCCTCTGCCTTCTCTAACTGTCGTTCGATTTCTCAGCAAGTTTTTTCATTTGTGTAGATACCGAGCAGAGTAGGAACGATCGACTGGCCACTGTTGTATTTGAAGGGGCTATCTACGCCAAAATCAAGGTATGGCGAGTGCCATATCTTACCATATCGGAAGTTCCACCCAGGACATGTTGTTTTGCTGGATAAGGCAAAACTTGACACAGTAGATAATAGACCGCCACGGTTAGCATTTCTTACGTGAATTATTTAAGCACATGTGCATCACATGCTCCATCTCCGCTAGCTACTCAAATAGAGGGGTTGCCACTTCGCTATCTTCTTTATCATGCTGATAGTAGAGTACTGAAGATGATTTCGAAAAATACTTTGACAAAAACATTAGGAGTGTTGTATTGTAATTTGGACATTACTGCATAAATGTTTTTTTAGAAACTTTTCTATTTTTGGCAAAGTTGGCTCTATCAAGAAGCTTTGAAAAAAATGGTTTTTGACTAGGTATCACGCTTGGATACTTTTTTAGGATGTATTGAGCGTGCTTGCCAAATAAGTTTACGTGTATTCTTATACTTTGGGAATATGTTTTTATACTAGCAGAGTAGGAACGAGATACTGGCCACCATTGTATTTCAAGGGGCTATCTACGCCAAAATGAAGGTATGACGAGGGCCATATATCTTACCATATTGGAAGCTCCACCCTGATTAGGGCATGTTGTTTTGTTGAATAAGACAAAACTTGTCACAATAGAGAATAGACCGCGGCAGTTGGCATTTCTTATTTGAATTATTTAAGCACATGTGCATCACATGCTCCATCCCCGCTAGCTACTCAAATAGAGGGGTTGCCACTTCGCTATCTTCTTTATCATGCTGATACTGAAGATGATTTCGAAAAATACTTTGAGAGAAACATTTGGAGTGTTGTATTTGTCATTTGGACATAGAAACTTTTCTATTTTTGGCAGAGTTGGCTCTATCAAGAAAGCTTTGAAAAAATGGTATTTGAGATGTCTCATTTATAGAAATTGATTTTTAGAGGCGGTTAAAAAGCCAACCACTAAACCATCCTTAAAAAAGATATTTATAGAGGCGGCTAGCCACCTCTTCAAGGGTTATTTCTAAAGGCAGTTAGAAATTGGATCTATTTCTAAAAATGGATTTCTAGAGGTGGTTGGTAATTTTGTCCACCTCAAAAAATAGATACAACATGGCAAAATTCATAGTCATTTCAATTCAAGTCGGATGAATGCTTCATGAAAGGATCCTGATCTCCCGACCACCATGACAGATGCAGCAAGCCAGCCACATGCCGGGAAGATCAAATTCACCAACTACGTACCACGCTTGGATACTTTTTTTAGAATATATTGAGCATGATAGGTATGCATGCCAAATATACGTGTATTCTTATACTTTTGGGAATATATTTTTATAGGAGCAGAGTAGGAACGAGCGACTGACCAATGTTGTATTTCAAGGGGCTATCTACGCCAAAATCAAGGTATTGGGAGGGCGATATCTTACCATATCGGAAGCTCCACCCTGATTAGAAGTGTCCGTCGCGGTTAATTAAAAATGCCCGCTGCGGTAAATCGTATAATTTATCGCAGCGGGCAAAAAACACGCCCGCCACGGAGTGAACAGTTACAACGTCACGGAAGTTCATTTCTGTAGTAGTGTGTTGTTTTGCTGGATAAGGCAAAACTTGTCACAATAGAGAATAGACTGCCGAGGTTGGCATTTCTTACGTGAATTATTTATGCACATGTACATCACATGCTCCATCTCCGCTAGCTACTCAAATAGAGGGGTTGCCACTTCACTATCTTTTTATCATGCTAATAGTAGAAGTACTGAAAATGATTTCAAAAAAATACTTTGAGAGAAACATTATGAGTGTTGTATTTGTAATTTGGACATTACTGCATAAATGTTTTTTTAGAAACTTTTCTATTTTTGGGAGAGTTGGCTCTATCAAGAAGCTTTGGGAAAATGGTTTTTGAGACGTCTCATTTATAGAATTTGTTTTTTAGAGACGGTTAAAAAGCCAACCACTAAATCGTCCTTGAAAATGATATCTTATACTCTTATAAAGTTAAACCCCACTAGAGATTTCTCTCAACATGCAAGCTATCCACATCAACAATCCACTAAAACTTGCAATTATAGCCAACTAGGACATGTAATTAAGATAGTTATCTCTTCATCTACTAACATGCATTTAGCTGTCTATATTGATGTGTCAAATCATTCAACAAAATTAATTTAAGATAATTTCATTCATATAACTATAAATATAAATAGTCTAATTTCTTTTTAAATTATCTGAAATTCCCGCAGCAACGCACGGGGGGTATTCTCCTAGTTTATATAGATGGCTAGCCACATCTAGAAATAGGGTTATTTCTAAAGGCAGTTGGAAATTGGATCCATTTCTAAAAATGGATTTCTAGAGATGGTTGGTAATTTGTCCATCTCAAAAAATAGATACAACATGGTAAAATTCACAGTCATTTCAATTCAAGTCGGATGAATGCTTGATGAAAGGATCATGATCTCCTGACCACCACGACAGATGCAGCAAGCCAGCCACAGGCCGGGAAGATCAAGTTCACCGACTACGTACCACGATTGGATACTTTTTTTTAGAATATATTGAGCATGGTACGTATGCATGCCAAATAAGTATACGTGTATTCTTATACTTTGGGAATATGTTTTTATATTCAGCAGGAAAGTATCAAATGGTACAATAATATAGAAAGCATCAAATGATACTATAACTCTAATTGTAAAAAGTATCAAGTGATACTATAATTAATTGGCAACTGCTCCAGTACTCATTTTTTTACAAATTTGCACAAATCTCAAAGCAATTAGTTAAATAATTAATTGTTTTATGTAATATCCGATTTTAAGGATAAAACAAGATATACACCATATGTGAGTCTTAGAAGTCAAATCTCATATATCGCTACAAATAAGGGGTAATATCAAAAGACAATGCATAAATTATATAACATACTTAGTATAAAAGAGATAACCTTTGATAGCAAACAGCGGATAGACAACTCTAAACTTCGGGTATTAACTTCTCTCTACAGGATCCAACTGACTGGTTGATCACAAGTCTAAAACATCTCCTGAAGTGTGGGGGAAATAGCAAGAGTGAGTCCATGTCGAACTCCACAAGTATAGCAACTAGATTGTATAGCTCCCACAATCTCATGATCAATGTGACATAAATAACGTAAAGCATTAAACAATAAATAATGAGAATTTAACACAACCAGAATCATCACCCTTAATGCAAGAATCCCCAAGGCCACTCGTGACCGTGAGCACGGCTAGTATACCAGTTTTAAACACTCTGCAAAGGTTGTATATCATGATTTACCCTTTCGCCCGAGGTAGCTAATCTCTTAACCCCCTTCCTAGGGAGATCGGCAGGAATCACTATGAAGTCTTTCAAAGGTTCGTCTAACAAGTTAGGGTCGCTTGGTTTCATCAGTCAGTCCGTGTGATCCACCTGCAGGAATCCACGGTCTGCTATTCCCCAATTGCGCCACACAGGTAACCGCTAACGAGCTAAAAAAATACTCATACTTAACTAAAGCCAGAGCAATTATAGCCCTCATGGTTGCACTGTTGTCCCGGTTATCACTTACAGATAAATCATCAAGTTGCTAAAAAGTCATTTTTATCATTTATTACTTAACATTAATTTAGTCACAGGATCATGGTCACAGAAATAAAAATCAAATGCTATACTTGCCTTAATCCAATTGCTCTTGCTGATCTTTTTGGTTCTGCTAGTCTTACTTGTTCTCAAGGCTCTAATCTTGATCACCAAAATACTGCTCACCATCTAATCCAGATCATCGATCAACAACACACATACAATCGAAACCAACATACACGAAGCAAACAAAGCTACAATTAGAACAGTACACCAACAGTAGAAAACAGTAAGAAAAGTTTATAAAATGATTCTATGCATCGCTACGGTCACAGAGACGTAAAGATCACGAAAATCGGAGCTAAAACGAAGAAGATATGAATTTTCTAAGATTTTATTTAGAAAAATAATTAATTAAATAGGGTCACGAAATTAAAAAGTTTCAAACTGGAAAATAAAGTCACTTACATGTAGAGCTCATGATTACGAATCTAACGCAACTTGAATGGGTTAAAACAGAGTTAAAGCGAAGAAAATATGTCCTAAACAAGCAAGTATATTTTCTTTGTATTTCTAGATTTGTTTTCGTAAAGAAAAACGGACACAAAACTCAAATGACATCATCATAATGTCATCACGACGTCATTAAGCTAATAACTACAGAGTAAGAAAATCAAACAGCAAGGAACGGTGGCAATTTAAGATAACCTGCAGCACGAACTCGATGGATGGCAACTTCTGCAGATACATCGTAGTCGCGCGATAGCCGGTACATCGAAAAGCACGCAGCAGCAACCAGCAACCAAATTTCCACCTCCACACAGCAGCACGGCCTGAGAATGGAGCAGCTTTTGTAGATGGAACCCGTGCGCATCGACAATGCCTTGAAAAACAATCTCGCGATGGAAATCGACTCCGCCTCAGTCTTGAACACTTGGACGCGTGTGCAGTAACTTTAACCAACGGAGCAGAACCCGTAATCAACTCGGCCTTGGACAGACTCGGCAACAGGATATCAGAGTTGCGATGGCACGGAAGAAATCGAACAGTGGATTGACTTTAGCGGCGGCAAAGGACAGGAAGTTCCGAACTTGCTGGTGTACGGAGTGGCGGCGACAGCACGACCCTATGGGTTGCGTGAGGACGGGTGTAGGGCAGCCGGCGGCTGTAGCTGCTGCTAGCTAAGGCAGATGTAATTGATAGAGTATGACGGTGGCTTCACATATAATTTCTAGATGCGTCAAAAAGGATGCATATATATACACGAGGGTTTGGACTGAGTTGGAATCAGTTTATTATTTTCGAAATTAATTAATTTTGTGCATAAAATAATTTCAGAAAAGTTTAGAATTATTATTTAAGCCGCGAAAAATACTTCAAAAACTTCGAAAATTCGGAGCAAATTCTCGGATACATTATGAAACATAAAGAACCCAAATAAAATATTTGGAGCTCATGATAAGATAATTTGGAGCATCTAAAAATTAGATTATGCTCCACGGAAAAGACCAAAAAAAATTCCGAGAAGTTTATAGAGATTGCTTGATGGACTAGGAACTAAAAGAAGTAATTTGGGTTCCAACAAAAAGATTTTGAGAAGCTCTGAACGAAAGCCTAAGCTGAGAAATAAAGAATTTGATTGTAGATAAAGATAAAGACGTGTCGTGGAAGGAAGACCGACCTACTAAACGCATTTTAAAGATTTTGCTCACTCTCAACACACAAAGAAGCAACAAGCAAACATTACATCAAATCAAATGCACCAATATGTATGCGCAACAATGTTGCTAAACCTTATGATAAATTTTAATTTAATAAAATAATATTTTTCCTATATTTTTATGATCACAAGAATATAAAATTACTTAAATTTACATCTACTTCGAAAGAAGAAAATTTTAGGGTGTTACATTTTATTAACTTGCATTTGGGTACCGCCTAGGCTCAGCCCGTCCAAGCACACACCCGGGTCCAACCCCGCCTAGGCTCAGCCCGTCCAAGCACACACCCGGGTCCAACCCCGCCTAGGCTCAGCCCGTCGGGTCCAGCCCTTATCCAAATAGGAAGGGACGTCTCTGTGTCTCCATGAGACCGCGAGTCCTTCTGCCGTAGTCGATCGCTACTCCTCTCCCCTGTTTCTCTCTGTGCTTTGAGGAAGACGTTGAGGATGAAGACGCCATGCCACCGGCCAGGGGAGGCACTGGCCCTCACCCCGCCGCGCCACCGGCGGCAGGAGGCACCTGCCTGTGCCCCGCCGCAACACCGCCTGCGGGAGGTACATGTCCGTGCCCCGCCGTGCCCCCATCGGTCGATGTCATGCCACTAGCCGAGGGAGGCGCCAGCCCTCGCCCTATCGCGCCACCGGCCATGGGAGGTATGTGTCGGTGGCCCGCTGGCGACACTGCCTACGACACTAGGCGTCCTTTGCCCCCCTCATGCCTACAAGCTGCCAACAAATCTCGAGTAGCAGCGGCCATGGCACCGCCCACTGCACCCCCATCGCCTCCATCGTGCCTCCTTTCCCCTCTCTCCGCACCTGCACCGAACCACACACCACCGGCCGTCGCAACGCAAGGTACACCGTACAGAGGAGGCGGTCGTCTATGCTACCATGACCCTGACGTGCCACCGGCCGAGGGAGTTGCCCGCTCGCGCCCCGTACGATGTCAAGTTGTCCATCGAAAGGCAACCATTTTGGGTGGCAAGGCCAACTATGGAAAGGTAAAATCAATAACAATATCAGTTTTTTGCAACTGATGTCCAATTTAGTAATGTATGATGTCAAGTATTGAGCAAAATATTTTCCATTTTCATTTGCAGCAAGCTGACATGACACAGTGATATTGAATAATCCAAACAGTGCGTTCAAAGCATCATGCAAAAATTGAAGCGTTAGAGAATTGATAAGATTAGTTTGAATGGATTGTTAGGCTTTGGATGGAACTCAAATGCTACTATTTGGCGGCAACAAACAAATTCTTGACTTATGATCATGATTAGCCTTAAACTTGTGCGTTTCAGGCTCCAAATTTATGCTATCATTGACAAACTTTAAATTGTTTTATCTGGTAATGTTTGTACACTTATTGATTATGCTTTGACATCGACTTGCACATTTGGGAAAAAATCTGCCATGACGACAAAAAAATATCTACATCAAGGCAGCAATTGCAGACACTGACGGTGGTCATGCTAGAGGCAGCAAGCCTTGGCGCTTGCCGCTGCTGTCAACAACATAGATAGGTTTAGGCCAACTGACGCGAGGATCAAGCATCTGACATAGAACTTTGTCAACTCAACAATGCAGAGAAACACGAGTGTCTTCAAGATAAGAAGCCAAAACCAAACTGCTCATACATTAGCAAACACTGACTTCTGTAGTTAGACTCTGGAACCATTCTATCAGCTTCATGCTCTTGAAATAAAAGTGAGCTTGTTGTAAAAAACAAAGGTTTACATATCGATTATGACCATGAACATGCACATTGTAGAAACTTCACAATGATAGAAGAAACGGGGAACGGTAATATTGAGAGTATCTTCTGCTAATCTGACGATCGTAGAAACTTCACAATGATCTTGAAACGCTCCGCCTACAGCTGCTATGCTTTTGTTTTTCTTCAGTATACTTCTCTGCTCTTATGCAGAGTGGCAGGGGCTCGTCGTTCCACTCCTTGAGACACTCGAGCAGTAGGTCGATGTGCTTGCGCTGGTTGATGGCCACGAGCATCTTGTTCAACACGATAGCGTTCCCGAAGTACCCTGCGGGGAGTGGCGGCAAGAACTGCGGCCGCCTGTCCACCGCGAACAGCAGCTTGCTCCCCCGCGACGGGTGCATTCCCTCCACACGAACCCGGCCAGCGCCTCGACATGCTGCACGCGCGGCCCTCCAGCGCCCCCGCCACCGCCGCCTTGTCGCGCGCGATGCACGCAGGCATGAACCGGAACGAGCGGTGCAGGAGCTAGGAGTTCGAGTCACTCGTCGTCCTCGTCCTCATCGGTGATCTGTGAACTCGTGGTGCGGGAAGTCGACGTGCGGCGGCTCACGCGCGTGGAGGATGTTGTGGTCGAGGACCCGTGGGATCGACAGCGGGAGGTCGCATGTCGTCTCGCCCCACCAGTTGTGGAACTCCATGGCGCCAAAGCGGATGCCGGAGTAGGCCCACTGGAGCTCCGTGACCAAGACTGAGGGCGTGTTTGTGTGGGCTTTGCGCCCGTGGGCTGCAAGTGCGCGTGTTTGCGCACTAGGCCCAGGTTGCAGCCCGGCTCTGGGTGGCCAAAACCACCCTCTCCGCCCGGCTCCCGAGCGACGCCGCTAGGGTTCGCTTCTCTCGAGCTCGGCTGCGCGCGGCGCTCGGTTGGCGATTTTGGGCGCTTATGGCGGGGCTCGGGGTGGCTGCGGCGGGCTCGTGCGGGAAGATGAAACATCATAGCGCCATTTCACACCCTCCCCAACCCTCCTCTATAAGTAGACCCACAGCGGTCTCACTCCGTTCCTTCTCCTCTCTGAGCTAAATCCACTTCTTTCTCGTGAGAGAATGGTGGCGGCGGCTCACTGCGCGGTGGTGGTGGTGTTCTCCTGTGGCCGGCGGTGAACTCCTTCGCCGTTCCGGGTGCTTGTTCGTGTGCTGCTGCCGGGACTCCGAGGAGGCGGTCTTCTACCTCTACTTCGCCTTCTTCTTCCTCTCCGTCGGATCTGCAACCTCTTCTTCCTCTACTGTCGGATCTGCAACCTCTAGTTCCAGTTCTCCTTCCTCTGTCATCAGACGACCCCGAGGCTAAGGTGAAATCCTGATTTTTTATGTGTTGTGCTTTATGGTGTTCAATCTGCTAGGGTTTGCTTTCAAGATTGTTATTTTACTTTCGTATCTGCTCTGTTTAGGGTAGATCTATGAGTTGTTATTTGCTTGAGGTGTGTGAGATGGTTTCTGTGAGTTGTGATCTGTTTCGTTCATTTCTGAGTTGCATTGAATGGTCGATGATGTAGTTCACAGTGTGCACTGGGAGGCATTTTATTTTGCAGCCGTGCACAGAACAATGTTTTCTTGATTCATGTTGCAAACAAGTTGATGCATAGCAGGGTATGATTAGCTGAACTATTCTTAATTGACATGCATGTAGATGGATCTCTCTTTGCGCCGGGAAATGATGCGTAGGCAGGCTGCTGCTATGACTATTGTGATGGTGTCTTTTGTAAGCACTAGGCTAAAAAGGAAAAGTCCTCAACCTGATACTGAGCCTGACCCCTTAACCCCTTGGATTAGAGAGGAAAATGAGCTGCACAGGCAGAGAACACTGGCACTTATTTACAACTCCACTGATGTAGAGTGCATATCCATGCTTTGGATGAGAAGAGCACCTTTTTTTGCTCTCTGTGATTTGCTTAGGCACAGGCAGTTGGTGACAGATAGGGAGGGGGTGTCTGTTGAGGAGCAAGTAGCCATGTTCCTTCATGTGGTTGGTCACAACCAAAGGTTTAGGGTTGTAAGACATTCTTTTAGGAGATCCATTGAGACAGTGCACAAGCATTTTCATGTGGTCTTGAATGCTGTTGGTGAGCTTAGGACTGAGGTCATTAGGCCACCTAACACAGCCACTCCTGCCAAGATCCTTAGGAGTCCTAGATGGAATCCATATCTTAAGGTAATTGTTTAGCTTGAGTTTATTTTTTGTTCATAATTGCTGGATGCACTTGTATCTCACTGGTATGGTTTATAGGACTGCATTGGTGCCATTGATGGCACCCATGTACTTGCTAGAGTTCCTAGGAACATGCATCAAGCTTTCAGGGGTAGGAAAAAGGACCCCACACAGAATGTCATGGTTGTTGTGGACTTTGATCTCAAGTTCACTTATGTATTAGCTGGCTGGGAAGGGTCTGCTCATGATGCACTTATTCTTTCTGATGCCACTGAGACACAGGATGGGTTCACTATGCCCCAAGGTAATTTGCACAAACTACAACTAATTGTTGACCTGATAGGTAATAACATAGAGTCACTTAGAGGCATTTGTATCCCATTGTAGGTAAATATTACTTGTTGGATGCTGGGTATGCATGCAAAAATGGTTTCCTACCTCCATACAGGGGTGTCAGGTACCATTTGAGTGAGTTTGGGTCTAATAGGCCTACCAATGCCCAGGAGCTGTTCAATCTACGACACTCATCACTTAGAGTCACAGTGGAGAGGGCTATAGGTGCACTGAAGAATAGGTTCAAGATTCTGGATAACAAACCATTTCACAAGTATAAGACCCAAGTAAAGCTTGTCATTGACTGCTGCATCATACACAACTGGATCTTGGGGTTTGGTACTGATGAGCATGTCCCTTCTGAGGTAGGCTTTACTGGTACTCTGCCTGACTCAAATGATTCTGATAGCCAAGAACAAGACTCTGCACTCATGGCTGCAAAGAGGGATGCAATCTGCAATGCTATGTGGGAGGGGAGGGGCACTCATAGAATTTGACACTTCATTTATGTCAGTTTTGTTTAGTCTACCCTGCTATGAACTCTTGTTTGCACTGTGAACATGTAATAATCCATGCTGAGACCTATTTTTTAATTAATTTGTATATTCTTTGGATTGTCTTTATATTTGCAATGTTGTTTGGCTTTGTTGTGTATATTTTGGGTGCTTTGTTACACTTGGGCCACCCTGACTTGTTAATGGCAAACACAACTATGTCTCCTGTTGAGATTACTGGGTTTGTGGGTGCTGCTGATGTGCTGGAAGAGATGATCAGGAATGGTTCAGATGCTGCTGTTGTAGGTGGTGCTGATGCTGCAGCACCTGCACATGGAGTAGTAATGAAGCACCATGTGGTTGCGGCATGGAAGAACTTCCATTTGGTTCAAACCAAACTGAAGTTCTTCAATGCCGCAGTCATAGTTGTTTCAATGTAGTTCTTTATGACTGAGGCTTGGTCAGTTCCATTTCAAAGACTGGCAGAATTGAAATCTAAATTGATGTTTGGGTTTTTCTGAAGGAACATGACTTGGTATGTTGTGTACAAGGGCTACAAGCCTGGAGTGTATGCACACTGGGCTGACTGCAATGCACAGGTTGCTGGTTTTTAAGAAGAACAGCTACCAGGAAGGAAGAGGCAGTAGCCTCTTTCTTAGAGTACATGGGCTGTGATGAAGATGCCATGGAAACCAAACTCTTTCCCAAACAATAAGGCATCACTGAGCCCAAGCAAGTTGTTGGTACAATGAACATCTTCCTTCCTATAGCTATATCTCTGATTGTGCTTTTGCTGGCCATGCTTATGTATGTATCTAAATCTTGTTGCACTTGTCCTGCAAATAAGTAGGTCCTGCAGCTGTTCCATGGTGACCTGGTATGTTCTGTACCAAGGTAGGCACCCTGGTGTCTACTCTAACTGGACAGAACTATGTTTGGCACTTGCTGGAGGTGACAATAACTTGTATCAGGCTTTCAAAACAAGAGAGGAAGCTGATGCAGCTTTTCTAGCTTTCAGATTAAGTATTGTCTGCTGAACTACATTAATTGAAATGGACAATGATGTTAAAACTGAGGCCCAATTTAGATGTTGTAACAAGGAACATTTGTGTGTGTTTTATGTTTATTTTGCTGCATCTTTGCATGCTTCAGTTCAAAACATGTGAATTGTTGTATTTTGATCATGGGCCTGGCCGAGTTTCATATGTGCCAAACACAATCTCAAAAGGTAGTTGAGGTAGTTGGCCTGTTAGCTTGGCTCCCAACTGCTCCACAAACACCAGCTACCTTGGGCCAGGCTAGTTTCATACAATGACACAAACAACAACACTTGCTCCAAACAAGCCTGGCTTGGCTGGGCCTGGGTCTGATGGGCTAGCCAGGCTGGGCTGGTACACCCTCACAAACGCGCCCTGAGTGACTGACTCGGTGACTCCTGCACCTCCTCCTCCTCCCCCTTCCCTCCCTCCCCGTCACCACCAACACGGTACTTCAGGATGCGGAGGCGCAGCCGCGCGGGCGGCCCTAGCAAAGGAGACGCGGCACGATGGCGAAGTCCGATGTTGTCCAGGTGGCACCGATCTCCTTACGGTCTGCGACGCTGAACCTGGCAGCTCCTCGTTTATCTCTGTGCTCTAAGGCAAGGAAGAGGGCTCGTCGGCCCGAGGGTAGAGTGAGAGAGATGGGATCAGATCGGCTGGTAGCATGGTGTGGTGGGAGCGCGACAGAGGGAGAAGGAGTCATGGTGGCAGGAGGCATGGTTCTTCTTTCGATTCGGCGGCGCGGCCCCAAAATGGGATCCAAGGGAGGTCGGGAGGAGTAGGGAGACTGCTTTTTTCTGGCGACGCCGTATCGGAGCACTATTGGAGCGACACGGATGGGCTGGACCTGTGTTCTGTGCTTGGACGGGCTGAGCCCAGGCGGGACCTACATGCAAATTATTAAAACAATTAATTTCTTTAATTAGCTGCTTTATGATTGGTGCAAATTAAAAAAAAGAGAGTACCAGAGCAGTTGCCTAATTAATATGGAAAGTATCACAACCCAACGTCAGCCTGATTCGTTTTCCACGTGGATCACTTTACATGCTAATTATCTATCCACCTGCTCCTATGCTGATTTTTAATCTATACTAATCACATGGGATGTTTGGATTCATATACTAAAGTTTGGTCTCTGTCACACTGAATGTCTGGATGCTAGTTAGGAGCACTAAACATGAGGTGGTTGTTATACTTGGCCATGCAGCCCGAGGCCCGCTAGCCCGGCCCGCGGCACGTGGTTTTGGCCCGGCCCGAGGCACGGCCCGGCCCGGTGTTGTCGTGCCCGTGCCGGCCCGGCCCGAGGCACCACGCCGTGCCTGGGCCGTCACCCCAGCCCGTGGCACGGCCCGGGCACGGCACGGCAAACAGGCCGGCCCGGTGCGCGGCCCGGTCCCCTCCCCTCCGCTCCTAAGGCCAGGCAGGCCGCGACCGCGAGGGGGCAACGGCCCACGCCCCACCCCCACGCCCCAGCGCCCCACGCCATATATAAGCGCCCCCCGCGCCGCGCGGGCGCCCCCAAAACCCTAACCCTCCTCATTCCATTCCGCATTTCCGCCTCCGCCGCGCCTCAGCTCTCTTCCTCCTCTCGCTCGCGACTGCCGACTGGGCGACTGAAGCTCTCTCAGTCTCTCTCTCCGCTCTCCGATCTAGATCTGCCTGGACCGCCACCGTCTGCCACTCCACCTCGACGTCGAGTCGCCGTCGGCCGTCGCCGACGCCTGAGTTCGCTAATCCCCTATCCCTTTCCTTCCTCCTTTTCCCTCCTCCCCTCTCCTTCTCCAGTGAACCATGTGAGTCCGTCCGTGTTCATGTAACTCGCTCCACCGTCGCTCGCCGTCCTTTCTAATTACTTCTCTGTTTTTCTCACCTCTTCTTCTCCGGCACCGGGCTCCGGAGCAGGTATGTACTCCGTAACCCTAACCCTAACCCTAGATTCGCATCTTTCTTCACCGGCGTTTTTCTCACCTCTTCTTCTTTCTTGCCTTTGTAGGTTGGTGCCTGACGCTGCGTCTTCCTCCTCTGGGGTAGACATGGCCAGGCCGCCCGCCAAGCGTCCGTTGAGGGGCGGTGCCGGGGCTGGTGCTCGTGGCCGGGGCCGTGGTGGCCTGGCTAGTCCGGCCGCATCAACACCATCCAGTGCTGGTGCTGGGCTCGCAACGCGGGTGGCGCAACCCCCCAGCGATGGCGAGGACCTAGCGCCGCACTCGGACGACTTGCTGGAGGCTGAGGACGACGACGACATCCGTGAAGACGCTGCTGCGTTGTTTGGGATCGACCTTGGTGACGGTGACGGCAGCCAGCCGGATCCCATCAACCTCGATGCCGACGACGGTGGAGTGGAGGCCTCCACTGAGACTCATGGCACCTCAACCACTGGGACTGGTAAGAACAAATCTGCTGTTTGGGAGTATTTTCATGAGATCAAGGAGAATAAGGTTCGTGTAGCTGCTATCTGTAAGCATTGCCGCACGCGTTACACTGCTAGATCTGCTGCTGGGACTGGCCATTTGAGACGACACATGAAATCATGTATGGCTAAACGTAATCATGCTACTATGACACAGTCTAAGCTTGCATTGAACCCTGATGGCTTGAAAAATTGGGTTTATGATCCTATGGTTGCTCGGTTAGAACTATGTCGTTTGATTGCTAGGCTTGATCTTCCTTTAGGCATAGGTGAGACTCAGGCATGGGAAGAATACATTAAGCATGCTCATAATCCTCTGTTTGAAAAGGTATCTAGGCAGACCACCACTAGAGATATGACTAAATTGTTTGGTGAACAACGTGATATGCTTATGAAAACTGTCTTGCCTGCTACATCTTCTGTTTCCTTGACATCTGATATCTGGTCTGGTAATGCTAAGGAGGATTACATATCCGTTGTTGCTCATTATGTTAGTGCAGATTGGGAGTTACAGAAAAAAGTAGTTGGTTTAAGATTGATTGAAGTGTCCCATTCTGGTGAAAACATTGCTGATAGGATTGCTAGTGTTGTTGAAGAGTTTGGTCTGATTGACAAAGTGTTTTCTGTATCTCTAGACAATGCTTCTGCAAATTCTAGGGCTCATGAGATATTGCAACCTATGTTATTTGGTTATTTGGGCTCTTATCCTGCACCTACAAAAGATGACCCTGCAAAGGTCAAATATTTGCTTGTGCATCAGCGTTGTGCATGCCATATCATTAATCTAATTGTTAAATCTGGCTTAAAAAGGTTGAAACCCTATACTGAAGACTTTAGAACTGCAATAAATTTTTTAAACTCTTCTAATCAGAGAATTGCTTTGTTTAAAAACTATTGCATTGCTCAAGGTCTTAGGCCTAGGAAGTTTGGGTTGGATATGGATGTTAGATGGAATTCTACTTATTTGATGCTCAAACACATGCTGCCATACAAGGAAGTATTTCATGTGTGGCTTAACTCTAACTATGGTTGTGAGTTGTTGACTCTGCAGCATTGGCATGTAGCTGAACAAATAATGATATTTCTAGAAATCTTTTATGATTGCACTGTTGTTCTATCTGGTGTGTATTATCCTACTGCTCCACTTGTTTTGCATCATATTCTTGAAATTGCTGAACATTTGCAAACAGCTAAAAAGATCAGAATTTTAGAGCTATTGCTTATCCTATGAAGCATAAATTCCTTAAATACTGGGAGAAAATTCCACTCATTTATTCTTATGCATTCATACTTGATCCTAGAGCTAAGATGAAAGGATTTTTTAATGTGCTTGAACTACTTGGTAAGGCATTGGGCACCAGTTACAATCTGTACTATGGAGAGGTGAAAAATGAATTATATAGACTGTTTGCCAAGTATGAAGAGAAATTTGGAGGTGCCAGGTCTCAGAGGGTTGCAATGCCTTCAGCTCATACTGGTAAGAGAAAGCAGGCATGGGGAAGGATCTTTGGAGGTCCTGGTGCATCCCCTACCTGTTCCCAATCATCATCAGCTGCTCCATCTGTTGAGAGTGAGCTCAAGTCTTACTTGGACGCTGACCCTGTCACATGTTATGAGGAAACTTTTGACATTCTACTCTGGTGGCGTGACCACAAGCTAACCTATCCAGTCCTGTCTATTATGGTTCGAGATATCATGTCTGTCCCTGTATCTACTGTCTCTTCCGAGTCTTGTTTCAGCTGTACATCCAGGATTCTCGAAGACCGGCGACGACGCTTGTTACCTGAGCATGTGGAGATGCTTACCTGCATCAAGGACTGGGAACTGGGAGCTAGAAGGGAACAACATACACCTGAGGACACTGATCTGGAGGAGGCATTCAAGAACCTATTCTTGGATGATCAAGGCTCCTCCTAAGGCGATGGCAGCGGCACCGGCAGTGGTGGCACTGCTGCTGGTGGCTAGAAGGGAAACTGGTGACTAGAGAGAGGTATGGCTTTACATTCTGTCAATATATTTACATGTTACACTTATATAGTTATGGCAAAAGAGTGAAAGACTAACAAAACAATATTGTTTATGGAATTGTAGGTGCTTTTGGATTTTTTGGCAGAGGCAGACAGTGGCAATGTGTCATACCAGTGAGAGTGAAGTGAGGCAATCTGGCAATGTAGTGATGTTGATCAGTTTATGTTGATCAGATCAGTAGATGAGAACTTTTGCTGTTGTGAACTCACTAAGTCATTGAATTTGGCAATTTGCCACTGATGTGATGTAATAGGATAGAATTATGACATTGACAATTTCGAGCTGGCTGCACTCTTTTTTCCTTTCTAGGGTTTCTCACAAGGGTGAGTTTTACCTAGAAAGGATTTTAATGAGGCAGCATTGCACATAAACAGCTCATTTTGATAGTAGTTATTCCTATATCTTGTCTCTTATGTGTTGTCTGTGCCTCTGGTGTGTGATTGTGTGTTGTCTTAGACTCTTAGTGACTTAGTCTTATTGTCTGTCCACTGGTAACGTAACGGGCCAAGGGCCGGCACGGCCCGGTGAAAACGGCCGTGCTCACCGGGCGGCACGGCACGGAAAAACGGCCCGTGGGCCGTGCCTTGGGCCGTAGGCCAGGCACGAGGCACGTCCATGGCACGGCCCGGCGGCACGATGGCCCGCCGCAGCACGATGGAGGCACGGCACGGCACAGCCCGCCGTGCTGCCGGGCCGGGCCGGCACGGCCCGATGGCCATCTATAGTGGTTGTAAAAATAATGGCATAAACCATGACTACTTCGCGAGACAAATTTATTAAGTCTAAATAATCCATAATTAGCATATGTTTAATGTAGCATCACATTCACTAATCATTGACTAATTAGGCTTAATAAATTCATTTCACAAATTAGCTAGTCATGGCTTATGCAATTAGTTTTGTAATTAGTTTATATTTAATACTCCTAATTAATATCAGCCATTCATAATTTTTGTTTCAACTGTCTGATCTTAGATCATCATTTTAATCTTGTCCGTTCGTTGAGCCCCAGCTGGACAACTTTTCCTATTCCTATTATGAGTAAATTTATCTGAAAGTTTCATATTTAGGCTAGTCTCAATGAAAATTTTTATGATGCTCTTTCCAAGACTGCCATGTCATATAACATGAAATGTAACTTGGATAAAATATCCACTCTTAGTGGAGAGCTTCATTCTACAATTTTATAGAAATTTAATTTTAAGACTCATAGAAAGTTGGTAATCCTGTCAAGAGAGTGAAACTCATTTACTTTCTCTTTTTTTAAATACATTGCTATATCATTAAAAATGTCAATGTGATAGTCTATTTAATGCAAATGAAATCCACATACACTTGTTCGTTTGGCAGTGAGCAAGGAGGCCAAGTAGTGGTTAATCAATGCAAGAAATCAAATCATATCCTCCTCTACTGCTCCTCAAATACTATATATACGTTGCACCCAAGTCCTATATATAACCCACCTTATTTATTCCAGGGATTAACCAGCCTAGACAGATGAGGTGGTGAGTTTTTCATCTCTATCGTTAGCACCGTTCACTTTGTCGACCTACACTGTGGAGAATTCAGGCATCGTTATTTTTCTTCATATCCCTTCTGTGTTTTTGGTCATAATCGTGTGATGGCCCTTTTCCTCCCGATTTGCCCATGAAAATTCACCATCGACGATTACATCTGTGGATTCTTCGAAGAGCAACCATGCAAAAGGCCTTTCATTACCCCAAAGTCAGCACCGAGAACTTGCCTCGTATATCATAATCCATTTCATAACTTTTTTATATAAATTTGGATGAAGACAAGATTTATGTTAAAATTGTAGCTCTCGACGCAACCTACAACATTGTAGTGGACAAGTTTTTTATTCTTAGCTGTTTAGAGTCCCAAAATATTGTTTTAAGTTCACAGATTTTGAAATTTTCAAACAACCTTAGATGTTGACAAGGTCTATACCAAAGTTGAAGTTCTCAAAATAATCTATAACTTTATAGTTGAAAAGTTGTTGATTTGAAGTTGTTTCGAGTTCTGATCTACATGTTTCCTATTTATAAGTTTTCGATTTGAAGTCTTTTAGTGTCTCAAATATTTGTTTTAAATTTTACATATTTTGAAATTCATTTTTTTAAACAATCTCGGATATAGACACATCCTATACCCAAAAATGCAGTGCTTGACAAGATTTTGAACTTTATATTTGAAACTTTTTTCATTTGAATTTATTTAGTAGACAAAATATTCAATACAAGTTTACAAATTGTTGATATAAGTTGAAACAAATAAGTGTGTGGTTTAGTGGTAGAGAGGTGCTATGCCTAAGTAGTAAGTTGGCGGTTTAATTTGAATCCTGAAAGAGATGATTTTTTTTGGTTTTCGGAAAACTATTTACAGAATCCTTTGTGTAATAGTGGAGAGTCCGATAGTTAGTTATATATTGTTAGATCTTGTTATAAGTCGTTTATTACAATTTACATGATGATGGAATAACGTGAATAATATTTTTTATGTCTGACGGTCGAAAATTAGACGTACTCGTACATGTTTAGGTTATATGAAGTGGCATACATACATTTACATGCAATTAAACTAGATTGTAGCTGCAAAACTAGGAGGCACATGCAATTTGAAATAGGTATGTTGCACCTTGGAGATGACCGCTATGGACATTTTCACCAAGCAAAGGGTGTTTATTAATAGACTTTAAACATTGGTGGCTTGCTTTTGCTTCATGTTTTTTTGAACATTTCTATTTGCTGGTGTCTTGCGATTCCTCCACATGCCAAGAATAAAATTTCTTTGAAAAAACATGTGTAATCGCTGTGCAATCGCCCTATATATAAACAACCCCAAACTGCATGCTGCAGCCATATTAAAACTGGAGCCCAAACAGGCAGCACACCCAATAATTAATAGCTTTTCATCTATAGTGCTCGTCCACCCATCTGTACAGTAGCTAGAAACTTAGTACAGGCCAGCTAGGCGGCGATGGGCAGCCTGCCATTGGACGCGGCGTCACTGCGGCCACTCGACCCCGTGGCCTTCGCCGGTGATTCAGGCGCCGTCCTGGACTTCCTCGCCGAGTACTACCGCGACGTGGATAAGTACCCTGTCCGGGCGGCCGACCTCGAGCCGGGCAGGCTACGGAAGCTGCTCCCCGAGGCGGCGCCAGAGCACGGCGAGCCGATGGAGGACGTACTGGAGGACGTGCGGCGGGACATCCTGCCGGGGCTCACCCACTGGCAGAGCCCCAGCTTCTTCGCCTACTTCCCCATGAACGCCAGCGCCGCCGGGTTCGCGGGGGAGATGCTGTCGGCCGGCCTCAACGTCGTGCCGTTCGTGTGGGCGGCGTCGCCCGCCGCAGCCGAGCTGGAGAGCGTGGTGGTGGACTGGATGGGTACGCTGCTCGGGCTGCCGCAGCGGCTACTCTTCTCGGGCGGCGGCGGCGGCGTGCTGCAGGGGAGCACGTGCGAGGCCGTGGTGTGCACGCTCGCCGCGGCGCGGGACCGCGCGCTGCACAGGCTCGGGCACGACAGCATCATCAAGCTGGTGGTCTACGCCTCCGACCAGACGCACGTCACCTTCCAGAAGGGCGCGCGGCTCGTGGGCATCCCGCCGTCCAACTTCCGCGTCATCCAGACGACGCCGGCCTCCGGGTACGGCCTGACCGCCGACGCCGTCCGCGCCGCGGTCGACAGCGACGTCGCCCGCGGCCTGGTGCCGCTGTACCTCTGCGCCACGGTGGGGACGACGGGGCTCGGCGCGGTCGACCACGTTCGCGAGCTCGGAGAGGAGGCGCGGCGCCACGGCATGTGGCTGCACGTGGACGCGGCGTACGCCGGCAGCGCGGCCATCTGCCCGGAGTTCCAGGGCTACCTCGATGGCGCCGAGCTCGCCGACTCGGTGAGCATGAACCCGCACAAGTGGTTCCTCACCAACGCGGACTGCTGCTGTCTGTGGGTGGCAAGCCCAGGTGCCCTGACCTCCGCGCTGTCCACCGACCCGGAGTACCTCAAGAACGTCGGCACGGGGGGGAAGAAGCCGGCCGCCATAGACTACAAGGACTGGCAGATCTCCCTGTCACGCAGGTTCCGCGCCATCAAGCTCTGGGTGGTGCTACGGCGCTACGGCGCCGTCGGCCTGCGCGCGCACGTCCGCCGGCACGTCGCCGCAGCCAAGTGGTTGGAGCGGACGGTGGCGGCGGACGAACGCTTCGAGGTTGTGGTGCCGAGGAAGTTCTCGCTGGTATGTTTCCGCCTCCGGGCGGGTTTCGTAGGGGACGACAGGGTGGACGAGCTGAACCGGGAGCTCCTCGCGGCGGTGAACGCCAGCGGCCGGGCGTTCATGACGCACTTCGTGGTGGACGGCAAGTTCGTGATCCGCCTCGCGGTTGGCGGTGCCATGACGGAGATGCGACACGTCATGGACGTGTGGGACCTGCTGCAGGCCAACGCCGACCAGGTTTTACGGCGGTATCAACTCTAAGGCGTTGTTTGGCACACCTGAACGTAAAGCTGTCTAGACAAAGCTGACCTGTGTTTTGGAAAAAATGTTTGACAAAATAGTTTCACCAACTACTTCATGCATAGTTGAGAGAGAAATGAGGAAGAAGCTGCAATAAACTATTTTTTTTCTAGCTTCATTCCAACTTATGTCTTTGTGAGAGGAAGAGAAAAACAGCTTCACCCATGAAGCGGTTTTGGAAATAAGTGTTTCGTAAAAAAAACAGCTCACAACAGCTCGGTCCTAAGTCTTACCGGAGCTAGTGGACAACTTTGCACGTATTTAGATGTCGTTTTGACAAGATTTGAATTAAATATTTATAATATAAATTATCAATAAATTTTAAAATTTTGAGTTTGTAAAGATGAAAATTATATAAATAGATTTATTTTAAAAAATAATTTCATAAAAATATACATATATCATTTTTTATTTTTTTTATAAAAATAAGAGATCAAACTTATATTTGGAGACCCTGTTATTGTCTTAAACGATGTTTAAATCCCATATATAGAGAGAGGGAGTACGTACACACAGTCCGGTTCACGCGCATATGTGCACACTATGTAATTTTGTCTCGCATGCTCAAGCTACCTTTGGTTATTGTTATGTGTATTTAGAGTTATGGTGTATAATAAGTATTCTTAGATTAACTACTGAACATATTTTTATAATAAATTTATTTATTAAATTTTTTATAAATCTAATTAAACTTAAAAAACGTTCTATACAAAATTTAAAACAATATTTATTTTAGAACCAAGGAAGTATACAAATGCCTTAATGCATGATCAATACTAAAAATCGATTTTCACATGCGAGATTCAACCAAATGATTTTTTTAAGGCACCGAGGTTGATTAAAAGCCACTTGCTTCGCTCGCGTCACGAAATTCGAAGCATTAGTGGGCTCATCTGCATGCTGACACATGTCGCTGCATCTTTTACAAAAAGACCCTCTACATTTTAGAAAATCAATCCATAGTCCAACACA
Organism: Sorghum bicolor; assembly: GCF_000003195.3. Lineage (NCBI taxonomy): Eukaryota > Viridiplantae > Streptophyta > Magnoliopsida > Poales > Poaceae > Sorghum > Sorghum bicolor. The sequence continues at coordinate 29,321,965 of NC_012870.2, read as the reverse complement.
TCTGTCCAAAATAGTAAACGTGTTCTAATATGTTTCACATAGACCCCTAAATCCTAAAATCGAGTCGTGTTTCAAAAACACCCTTGAAACTTTGCAGAAACCCCCCCCCCGCCGCTTCCACCCTGCACGCAGCCTGCCCCGACCTCCCGATCCCTCTCCATTCTCTTCTCTCCTCGCTCCAACAACCTTGTTCCCGCATCGGCACTTGGGTGGCACCCAAAAACCTAGCCACCGCCGCATCTTCCATACGCTCCCCTTCGCCTCACCGTGTTCCTGTACCAACATTTTGGATGGCCCAAAATCCTAGCCTCTGCCACCTCTTTCCTCCTCTCCACTCTACCTCGCCATGTTGGTGGACCGCATCTGGACTGTTGGGGGAGGCGGTATGTTGCACAATGATGGCGTGAGTGCCCGCGTGCTGAGCAACCACCTAGAGGTGGCGATGCGAATCAACGGTATGGCAAAGCAACTTCTTTTTTTATTTCTCTTTCACTCATGTTCCCTTGGTTCGACATCAAAGGCGAGGTCTTCCATATGGATCTCGGTGCTAGCTATCAGATATTCAGATCCGCGATGGTCTCCACTAGATCCATGCCTGGAGATCAAAAGTGGTAGGAACCACCTCCTCCATGGCGTGCCGGCGCCGGCCAGCAGCACACTTGTTTAGAGATCACGGTCGTGTAGGGACATGTCTATGATGCCTTTGATTGATTAGTGTCATTTAGTCATGTCTATGCTTCTAATATTTCTTTCTCTTCACAATTTCACAGATCAAGCAAAGATGTTGAATCACGAAAATAGAGCACCCACCATTTGTCTCCACCAATTGCGGTTGCAGCCAACCCTTTTGTGTATGACCGTGTATTGGCCAATACTTGGCATTTGCCCTCTTGTTATCCTCAACTCTGCTACCTCCAGTTGTGAAGTCTGAAACTAAATTGTGTCCTTTGTGTTTTCTACTGAGAATTTGGTGAGTGGATCTGATGCATAGTTCTGTCAGTAAAAAATTAGTATCTAAATCTTGAAGGTTAAGCTTGTAGTTACTTTGCCTTATGTGAAGTGAGTGAGAGTAGTGGTTAGATCACAGAAAATAAACCCCTACTTAAACTGTTATGATTTGACATACATGCTGTGATTGATTTGAATTAATAGAGTAAAGAGAGAATTCTAAATTTGGCATAGGACATATGAGAAGGTAAGATCACTTCTAACCCCTTTTTCATTTTCTGAAACAGACAAACAGTGATATCCACTTGAAGACTTCTTATCTTACACATTGTTGCTAAGCTATTACACCCTAGGTATATCTGTTTTTTATCCTAATGTTTGGAGCGACTAAAAGGAGGAAATGATATTAAAAATAGTTCTACATTCTTCTGTTCCTACAGAAAAATTAGAAGATTGTGATTCCTCTATCTAGGTTCAACAAACTGCCATAGATGCCTACTATAATCTAATTTAACCGTTACCTCGAAATACCGCCTTTCATTAATGGAGTTCTAAGCTTTGCTGGGCAATAAATAAACCCCTATTTAGATTCACTGCCTTTCATTAATGGAGTTCTAAGCTTTGCTAGGCAATAAATAAACCCCTATTTAGATTGGAATAGGTGTAATTTCCTGTTAAGATATTTTTCTCTCTCTTAACATTAGTAATAATCCCACTATAACTTTTTGTGGGGTTTAATTACTTTTGCAATGCTGCTTCATGCCCTACTACTCTGTCATTGTCGCTATGACATATGATGCTTTTCTAATGCATTGGTATGTCTATAAATCGATTCACCCACTTAATTATATAATGTGTTTGCTCTCGCGAGCACAACAAAGGGTTCGTGTTTGCCTATTGGCATGCAATCCCAGTCTGCCACCCTACGGGTACAGGAAGCACACCTCCTATACTATGCCAAAAAGATCAATCTATGATATTCAATGTAGAGTTTCCAACTAGATAATCTCTCCATTGCTTGCAAGCAGAATAACTCCTCATGTTGCATTTGCAGTCAACTGAAGATAATGTTGACATCAACAGCTTATCTGACATTGCTCTCCAGGACTAACAACATTCTCTAACCCATAGATGTGTCCCTTCTAAGAGCATGTCTTCCTGTAATCCTATGGTTGCTTAATATTTTGAGCCATTGTAGCAAACAGCAGTAATAGGATGTACCACCTGATTCTTGTATGTTGTTGGCTAATGGATCATTTGTCTGAGTGCCTAAAGAGTAATGGAACTAGATATACAGATTTACATTTGTAAATTCAAAGACCATAATATTGTTGACAAATTATTCCTACCATTTGCAATGTCAACGGTTTGTTCCTGACAGTTTTTGTGGTGGTTCACTGGTACAACTGCAGCTAAAATAACTGGTACAGAATGGTTGCTTGGCTTGCTACTGCTGCTGCTGCAATTGAAGCTTGGCTGCTGCAGCTATAGGCAGCACTACCTAGCTTCGTTTTTTTTCTTGTCTTCTATCTTCAATTGTATGAAGTTTATATTATCTAGCTTTGATCTGTTATAGATCATGTAAGAATCTTAGAGCTTATATACACAAACATTTTAAAAAATAGTTTTGTCCTTTTATGAAGCAATAAAAATCCTTGTTATAATTTTGGCCATATGTAGTTTTATAGTTATAGGTTTTACTAAATGATTGGATGCGTCATGTTTTAGAGTAACAAGCTGTATTGGATTGACACAGTAGCAAAGTTGTATAGCTTGTTGCCAAGTCTGTTGAAATTCAAAACACTGGTAAAAAATTCATGGTAGGACGCCCAAAGGGTGCCTGATGTTCTAGTTCATTTAAACAGAAGTGCTCTAGCAGGTCCCATGCGCAGGCGTACATAACATACATGGTCACGCACACACGCAAGACATGGATGACCACACAACGGTGGAGAGCTTGGAAATGCAGACATGATGTGGGGCCTTAGTGAGTGTTAGTTTGGTGTGGCAACAACCGTAGGGTAGATAGCTGTGGCGAGAGGTGGCTCGGCATGCCGAGGCTAGCCATGGTGACTATACATGATCAAATGGGCCAACCCTGATGGGCCGGTACAAGCACGACCCATGCATGACATGGCACGAAGACTCTAGTGTCGCTTCTAGGCTATAACTCCGGCCCGTAGCACAGGCATGCCATAATTATTGGGCTGGTGTTGACACTTAACGCAACTACTAAAAATACTCTTAAACCTATCCCTAGCAACGGCGTCAAAATTACTTAACATCAGTTAAGCTAGGTTGTCATCCCTAACATGATGTAGAAGTGCTGGTATTAAATCTATATGCTTTTCTAGGAATAAATAAATAAGTAAAAGATCCGCAAGCGCATAGATGTTGACACTTACTAACACCACTTGGATACTAGGTTGTCATTCCCAGCATGGTGCTAGAGTGTACAAAGGTATTTATGAATATGGAGGCTCTCTAGAAAATAATCTATTCTATCCGCAAGCGCACAGATAAAATACGTCATTGTAGCATTTCACCAGGAAAGTATTCCTGGTATCGTTATTTATATTTTGCTTAAGAGAACGGCGAAAGTGAAAACAGGGGTAAAATCTATCAAGGCATAGACTAGAGATAAACTTGCAATAACATGATTACTAACTAGGAACTCGTCACACAGTCACTTGCTTTGGCAGGAAGTAAGCCATAATAATAAAGACAATGAAATATAAGCTCATGGGTAAATAACACAGCCATTAGAAATAGACTACTCCACATAAATGTAAGGTGACGCGGATTAGCTAGAGAATTTATTCTGAGTATCTACTATCTACTAAGTCACAATCTACTCTAGTTATCTACAAGATCATATATAGCATAAAAGACTCTTTATTAATGTATAAGGAACATTGCTAAAGTAAATCAGAACATAGCAAGACTTACTCCGCAATACAAATTCTGCCTGTCCTATCAATGGAGGGTGGACTATATAAGAATCAACGAAGCTGTCACCATCGCGAACTACCACACGACCCGACCAATAGGATACATTTGTAGGTAAATAATATCTAAGCACCACGCCCACATATGATCTACCACTTAGCTCCCTCGAGTCAAGAGCTAAGTGCTTTGCAAACTTTTACAAAAACTCATTATCAATCATAACTATATCAAATATAGAACTAGAGCAAACTAAGAACATAATAAATATAGACATAATGCAATTAGAATAAAGTAGTAGAGAAAGATATGAAATAATACCAATCTTTATTGATGAAGATCCGAAATCCAGAGCGCTAGGCTCTACTTCTCTAATTCTACCTAATCAATCCTATAGAACTTGAAGGAATTGGGAGTAGCTAATTCTAATTCTATGAGGGAGAGAAGTTCCTAAACCCTAAGTTTGATGGCTTCCTTTGATAATGATTTCTCCTCTCCCCTTGGGGTGGAGAGGCCTTGCTTATATAGCCCCCTCAGATGAATTTGGGCCGTCAGATCAAACCGACCTTAATCGTACGGTTATTCTTGAAGATTAGAGGCGGTGGAGCACGATCCGCGAGACCTGCCCTGATTGGTCACCAGGGCAGGGCGGGCGCCCAAGGGGGGAGGGCGGGCGCCCTGCCCCCGGGCCCGTTCGGCCTTCCATTCGTTCTCGTGGCTTCTGGACTCTTCCTAGTTGAGGAAAATTGCGCAGCACGTAATTATCTCGTTGTAAACCTGACATGTGGACCTTCTCTCCATATGTTTTGATAACCCCTTGCAGAAATAAGCAAACACCAAAGCTCGTGGAATTCTGTCAGATAAAACCCTAATTCTAGGTGTTTGGTGCAGGTTGACCCTTTTCCATGTTTAGTTGACGGTTAAATTTAGTACTTAAGGACCGTCAACAATAGATAATACCGATGTAGCATTTTAACCAGGAGTATTTCAGGTATCGTTATTTATAATTTTACCACTGGGAAGGGACTTGCAATGAATAATGAGCAATGAGCACTGCATGTAATCATGGAGACCTTAACCATGTCTTTATCTATCTCTCATATAGTGTAAGTGTTGTAACACTCCTAGTGTTAGCTTGCATGTTAACCATGAGCATTGCATCAACATAAGCATCATCATGCTCATTCATAAGCATACATCATGATCACATGTCATCTTATGTGTCCCATGTATGATTAAAATTGTTGTGTGACTTGATTTGAGTGACTTTAGTAGGTGATCAATGCATACAAGTGTACATTGTCTTCCAAAACACTTTAATCATGTTGAGAACATCATTTTGAACAAAGTTCATGTTGAAGATTTTGGCTAAAAATGTCTCTAAGTCATGGTGAACCCTAGGTTGACCTAATTGTCCCCCTAGACCTTCTTTCAAAGATATTTTATGAAAGTAATGTTAGAGACCTTGCATGTCTGTGACACCTGAAACAAAGTTGTAGAGAATTTCATAAGCTACAAAAGTTATGTTGATGACTTTTTATGAAAAAGCTTGGAACACATCTAAAATTTGCTCATAAGCCAAAAATCAGGGCTGATTTCACACTTAGCCGAATTTGGCTAAGTTTTGAATCACACAATTTCGAGGTTGGGTTGTTGGGAGCGTTGTAGTTTGAAATCCATACCGATTTAGACTGAGCTCGTGTAATCAAACTTGTAGAACTCGTGTAGCTCTATCCAGAGGATCAAATCCCAGCTAAAACCACCGAGTGAGCTGAGAGTAAAACGTCGACGAACTTCGGGATTCAGTCACTGCAATCGGCGTTTCAGAAAAACGTTTCAGAATGGACAGAGCTCACCCGCCGCCGCGTGTTCGGCCACCTGTCGGCTGTACGCCATCGACGGCCCCCTCTGTCAGCTCCCACGGCGTCCACAAGTCGCCAAGCACCGAGTGGATACCTCAGACGCGACCTGCACTCGCTCAGCGCCTCCCAGTTCGCTCCGCCATTGCCACAGCGAGTTCCGCCGCGCTTCGGCTAAATTTCCCGACCGTTCCTCCGCGTCTCCGGCCGAGCCCATCCGCCCAGAGCTCCGCCTCGACGTCCTCTACCTCGGCGTCACCTCCTTGGCCACTGTCGAGCACAGGTGAGGCGGCATTGCTGAGCTCCGAGCCGTTCTCCCTCGCCGGAGTTCCGCCCGAGCTCACCGGCAACGTGGCCAGGCCTCTCTGCTCCACCATTTCCCTCCATTCTTGTTCGTATCGCTTTCCCTTGGCTCACTGATGCTCGGCGTGAAGCTCTACCGCGTCGCCATTGCCTAGATCCGCCGGCGTAACACCGCGCAGCGCCGCCGCTCCGCCATTCTCGACGGCGAGCACCCTAGGGTCCAGTAGAGCACGGGTAAAGTAGGTCAACAGAGTCGCCTTGATGAGAGGAACACGTAGATGCCCTTGGATCCGACCGAGACCTCGCCGTCGTTGAGCTTCGCCGGCGACGAGCGTCTCCCCTGTCACTGTGTCACTGACCAGCGGATCCCACCTGTCAGTCTCACCCTCTCACATCTCTAGTCACTGTATAGCAGATTCTGTGTTGATTTTGTAAAATTCATATCTCAAGTTTTATAGATCCAAATGACATGGTTCCAATTTTGCTGGGTTCCAGTATGAGTCTTGTTTGTAATAAAAATATGAAACATACCATGTTTTGCAGAAATATATTTATATAATTTAATCTTGGTTTATTAGGAGGTAATTATATCTTAAGATCTGTTGATCTGTTGGCCATGCAAATTTAGGGTGTTGTTTCTTATGATGTGAATAGGCTCTGATAAATTTATCATGATTTTTGGAAGCCTGATTGTGAAGTTATAAATAATTCTTGCTTAAATAGGAGTTTCTTGTGGTATTTTTAATAATTAAGTTATAGCTCGTTTTGTGATGAAACTTGCTGAGTGTTATACTCATGGGTAAACAAAGCTAGGAAAAATCTGAAATCTGTTTTTTGACACTTTTTGATAGGGTTTCACCTTTATGCCTTGCATGCCTTTGTTAGCTTGTTATGTTTGTATCTCACAATCTGTATGTGCAAATGTTCCAAACATTTTATATTATTCTTATGTTGGCATAAGTAGCTTGCTGTAATTTTATTAGAATTTTTGGAACACTTGGAATGCATGTTCATTAAATCACCCTAATAATTAAATAAAAGAAAAAGGTGATGATAGAAATGAGTTTAGCCTTTGCCATGGTGTTTTCTAGTGTTTCTTAGACATGTTCTACCTACTGGTGCAATTGGATTGACCCTTTGATACATTCTTGTTATGTGCAAAATATTATTTTTGCTAATTATGCCTTTCCTAGAACATTTCTGTGTAGCTGATAACAATTGCTTAACAACTATTTGAATATGATGTTTTCTGGGAAACTTGTCTACAACAAACTTGTAGCTAACTTACTGATCTACTTCGTGTCCAAGTTTCATGACATTTGGTTGAGTAGTTTAAAAGTTATGCATATTACAAGTAGCTGCTGCAAAGTGCTTGCTCTCTCGATTTTCCAGAACAGCCAGCCAACTTTGTATATTTTAGCTTATTTCGGTTGGGAATCATTCTGGGATGTCTAAACATGAATTGTAGACAATTTGCTAAGCTTTCCATAAAGTATCTACTTGCTTAGTTTGGCCAGCTGATGCTTAAGTTATAGCTGAAACTTGTGACCCGTTGGTCTGTCTACAAAACCAGTGACTGAGTAGGAGTAGCTGGGCTTGTTTAACTTGTCTAGTTAGCCTCTCTACCAGAGAAGAAGTATGCACTTACTTGTTATTCTATAATCCACTTAACTTTAGGAGCTTATGCTCATGTTTATACCTTGTTGTGTGTTCTTTAGTTCTTCATCATGACATCATGCTTCATATGTGCATTCTCTATGTTTATTCCCTTGTCATGTATACATAGGTGTACTCAAGGGCGTGACGGTTCTTGAGTTCGAGCTGCCGGAGTCGGAAGGTCAACAAGGGGAGCCACCTCAAGGAGCTGAGGAGGAGGAGGACTTGCCGGAGTGTCCCGACCATCGCCCATCCACCTACGTCGAAGGCAAGCCCCGGAGCATTATAAGCCTCCTACTATTTTATTATCATGTTCAGCTACCAATTGACTATGGTTATATATTGTTGCATTAAGTGTTAGGCGTTGATATGACACCCTTGCTATATAATGACTACCTTGTACACCTCATACCTCACCTAAGTAGGTCCAGGATCGAAATAATGCTTAGCCATGCTTAGCTCGGTAGAAGCCGGGTGATTTCCTGTCACCTGCGAGAGTTAGGTGGATGATGATCACGGTTGGCTATATTTGCTATCATGGAAATGACCATGTGCTAACAATGAACTTGAGACCGGGCGGGATGACGATAGTGCAGCAACAAGGCATGGAGGTCTTGGGTGTGAATCTATCCCCGTCTGTGTCGTTTAAGGACCGAATCGCTGTACGTTCCCGTGTCATGTTGAACGCATGCCTATCACTTAGCTGGCCGGATAAGTCGTTCCGACCGTGAAGCCTACGAGTGCAACTCAGGCCGTATACCCCGTTCTGTATGAGTGCGCACCCCGGTTGGTAGAAAGTATGTGCGGGGAGTCAATGGCGTAAGTCCGAGGTGTCAGGTTAGAGTCCTGACCCTGGCAGATTGGCGGTCCCTGGGGGTGCGGCGCTGGACGGACCCGCGAATTGGTCCAGAGTTGTGCTAAAGGTGATCCGAGCTACCCTCATGAAGTATGCTTGGGTGAGTGTTAGGAATACCCCTCTAGCTGGATAGGAATTGATTCGAATCGCCGTCCCTCCCGGATAGTGAGAACTTGACTTGGGCAGCGGCAACGTAGAATTCACTAAGTAAACATAATGGTTATGATGAGAATGTTGATAGCACAAGTGATAATCCGGATATGGTTACTATTGAAATGCTTAATTACTCAAGTGTATGCTTAGAACAAGTGCTAATATAGTGGATAGTTGTTAAGTAATAAACCTGCTGCTGAAATATTATTAAATGGGTTACTTACACAAGGGCTTTTTATGCAAAAAGGTGAGTCAACCAGTCCACAAAGATCAGCCTTGCATACTCCTTGGTGTCACTTTATTTCTGGTTTATGACGGGTAAGTCTAGTTGAGTACCTTCTCGTAGTTAGGGTTTTATTTACCCCTGTTGCAGATGATGTCGTTTATCACGGCTACTGTGCTAATTGTCATCATCCGGCTGCGGATGATGAGTAGATCATGGGCATGATCACCCTCTCTACCTTCGGTTGTGCTTTTGCTGGGTTTGACCATTGAACTGGCATGTAATATAAACTAAGTGTGGATGATGTTTCAAAACTACTTTGTTTCCGCTACCAAACCGGTTTGTAATGACCTTCCTTAAACTCTGATGTGATGTAAAACTATGTTCTGTGATGAATGCTGTAATCTGTGATGGTGATGCTTGATCATGTACGATCTTGGTTGTATGTTGGTTGAATCGAGGTCTTTTGAGATTTCGTCGGACTACCGGGTTTATATGGGTTCAAGTCTATTGGCTTGACTACCTCCGTGGTCACTAATTCACTTGAATTCTTATAAATTGGATGGTTCTGTTACAAGTGTCACATAAGATAAGTATGAATATGAATAATAAGTGACAGAGGATAAATAAGAGTTCATAGCCATAAGATAAACATGATAATCATCTCAATTAGATTACTCTAAGTCTATAGCACTAGCATGGTATTAGGACAGTCTGCAAGAACAAATCCTAAGTATCCTAACTATATTGTCAAAGCATACTATGATTAGTGCAAGTACACCTAGCATCATCATTAGAAAAGGTTATATCTATGCATAGTGATATTAGCAAGAAAGATCATGGACATAGCAAGAACTTCCCTGTAATAATGGTGCTCTACAATCCTTATAATCAGGAGAAGGAATACAAAGGACTCAACAAGACTGTCACTCTCGTGATCTACCTCAAGCTCTGGACTATAAGGGGTAATCATAGATAAATACGGCCTAGGCACCACGCCTACACAATATTTACCACTTACCCATCGATCTAATGAGTAAGCGCTATACGATCCTATGCATAAACATAATTCTAATCTGTTGACACCGTTTTTGGACACGTATCTTTGGATACGCACCTGGAGTTAATAAAGCGTAGAATCGGCAGATTGGACGATGGTGGCTAGTCTACAGGGGAGTTGCCGATGGAGGATGGTTGCCGATGGGAAGACAACTGAATATGACTAAGTTCAGACATATTCGTGCCGATGACCAGTGCTGGTGTTTGCCGATGGTTGTAACAGGTAGTCTGTCGATGACTTTGGAGAAAAGCGTAGAAGATTGCCGATTGACTCGTGGTAGTGTCCTGATCGGTTACGGGGGATATTTTAATGTTTTCCCTAGTCATGTCTGGTTGTAGCTCTTTGGACAGGGTATAAATGTAGACCCTAGGGCCATGTAATGAAAAATTATCAATAAATCAAACACAAGTTTTTACTCATATTCCAGTATCTACTTTTTCGATGACTTTGTCATATTTTCTTTTTACTACGAGTTCTTAGGAATTCGTCGAGTCAAACTCGGCGTGTTCTCGAGTTCCATGTGATCACCTCTTGGCCGTGACATCTGGGCGCATCGCTGTTGTCAGGACCAAAGTGTTCAAGTTACCACCTTTGTCGATTGTAAGGTCAAATCGGTTGGCACGCCTTAACGTTTGAATTGGGTATTAGACCTTTGTGTTTGCAGATCAGCTTTTGCACCAACACATCTTTTAGCACGCCTGGTGGGACAGATTCAAGATCAAGATCAACATGTCGAACACCGATTTCGACTTGGAGAACGTCATCCCAGTAACGGAGGCCAATCTCAGAGATGAGCAGAAGCAAGCTATGACAAAAGCCATGGAAGACTACAAGCAGCTATGCTTGAAATCTTTCAGTATCAACAGGAGTGGCAAGATGATCCAGAAGGAAGCATTGCTGGCACCTCGTCAGATAACTTTCGAAGCCAATCCTGGTAAATTGCAAGAGATGGTTGATAGTGCTGTCAATCGTGCTCTAATCAATCAATCTAGTGTGCTGTCCAATACGGTTTTCAATGTAGTTGCTAGAACTTTCAAGGAAGGACAATTGCCACCAAATTATGTGGGTCCTGCCTGTCATCGGCCAGGGTCATCATTGGTTACGGCTCCATCGGCTACTACAGCCATTGCGGGTACCGAAGCTACTTCTCCTCTAAGCACATTAGGAATCACTAATGCACAATCTACACCGATGGTGACCAATCCATCAACATCAGACGGGCAAATCAAGCTTGCCACAGATCTATTAGCATCGGCAATGTCAGGGTCTGCTCCTCCTAACTGGTGGGGTTATGGTATGCCCCCAGAGATGATGGCAAAAACTCCTGGAACATCTCAAGTGGCTGACGTAACAGGCAAGGCTCCTATGGCATTGGCACCTCCAAATCCGCTGATGAATCAGAGTCCCCAGTACACTACAACTACTACTGCAAGACCTTATACTAGGAATTCTCAAACTCCAACGTTTCAGATGCCTAATGCTTCGGCAGATCCAATGCCGACGCAACAGAGGTTTATCACACAGCCAGGGTGTGTCAATTCAATGATGATACCCAATTACCAGTCATCGGCAGGACCTATACCGATGAATGCTAACAGTGGATGGACAGGACAGATTATCTTTCCAAAGATGCCTCAGCAGAATCATTAGGCTGTAGGGTTTCAACAAGGCCAAATCCAACCCGGGTTTCAGAATCAGGGGTTGGTCAACCAGCCGATGAATCTTGGTCAGCAAATTGGTGGTCAGATGATTAATCCAATGTTCCATGCAGATTGTACACCTCAAAGACACGTGGAAGCTTATCAGCAGGTGCCAGATCCACAACCACCTCATCGGCAAGATGCCGATGCATATTGGGCCGATAAGATAGCTGAAGTAATGAGAGACCAATTTGGGATAAAACCCAAAGTCAACACTTACTCTTATCGGACACCGTATCCTCCCATATGATTTGATTCCACTTCCAAATCGGTACAAGGTACCAGATTTCACTAAGTTTTTTGGATAGGATGATACATCAACTATGGAGCATGTTAACAGGTTCATCATCCAGTGTGGGGAAGCTGCTAACAGAGATGAGTTAAGGGTTCGTTTGTTCTTGTCATCTTTGTCCGGATCGGCCTTCACTTGGTTTATATCGTTACCTCCTAACTTAGTGATCACTTGGGCCGATCTAGAGAAGCAATTCCACAAATACTTCTTTTCTGGAGTCCATGAGAAGAAGATCACCGATTTGGTCAGGCTGAAGCAACGCAATAATGAATCGGTTCAAAGTTTTGTGCAAAGATTGCGGGAAGTCAAGAATAAATGCTATAGTCTAATTTTGGATGATCGGCAGCTAGCCGATTTGGCTTTCCAAGGATTGTTGCCGCATATTAGAGACAAGTATGCTTCTCAAGAGTTTGAACCCAAGAGAACTTCTGACCAAGATATCAAACCTTTTGAACCCAAGAGAGCATGGAATAAAAAGGTGTCGTTTGTCGATGAAGCGGTGAGTTCAGATTCTGATGAAGAACCAGTCATTGGCTTGGCAAAGTGGGTAAAGAACAAGAAGTCGATGTCTTGCCCTTTTGGCATAAAGAGCTAGAGAAATTTGCATTTGATATCACCAAAGCCGATAGGATATTTGATTTTCTACTCCAAGAAGGTCAAATGAAGTTGTCACCCAATCATGTGATTCCATCGGCTAAGGAACTAAAAAAGATGAAATATTGCAAGTGGAACAATGCAACATCCCACGGCACAAATGAATGCAAGGTCTTCAGGCAACAGCTGCAATCGGTTATAGAATCTGGAAGAATCAAGTTTGATAATTCTAAAACTCAGAAGCCGATGAAGATCGATCAACATCCTTTCCCAACAAATATGTTGGACGCTAAGGGAAAAACTAAATTCTTGACGTCAAAAACAGCTGAGAAAAATGCATCGGTGGATCCTCAGTGTCGGTGTTTTCCCCCGGGGGGTCACACCAACGAGTAAAACTTGTGTGCGTGTCCCCTTTCCAGATGGTGATGCAAGAAAAGACACGAGATTTATCCTGGTTCGGGCAAGAGAAGGCCCTACGTCCAGCAGGGGGGGAGTGTTTGTATTATCTTGCACCAAAGTGCTTGTACAGGGGCGAATACAAGCCGGTATGGATGGATGAAGAGAGAGTAAGGTTGCTCTTCTACGTATGTGTTGTGTTTTTTCTATCCGCTCCTGAGCTTCCCCTTTTATAGTCCCAAGGGGAGGCCTAGGTTACATGCACAGGTGGCAGAGTAGGGGTCGATAGGGGTACAGCGCGCTGACCTACTTGAGGCTCCCGTACCGGCGTGACCTCGAGCCGTCTTGTCTTGGTACTTTGATGATGATTACACGTGCCCTCGAATCCTGCTCCTGTGTGCCGTCCTGAACTGGTTTATCAGTTGCACGCTTGTACATCATGGCTGCAGCCGTGTCAGAGTGGTTGAGGTGCCGTCCTTCACCGCCCGGTCCTTCCCCTGGAAGGAGCACGCCTGCTCGAGGGTCAGGCGTCGCACAAAGCTTTACTGAGTAGAGCGCTGACTTTGGGCGTCTCGAAGGGGGTCTTGACGGGACCTTCCGACCACCTCGCTGCACCCTGCCATACTCTGGCTCGTTTGATGGGCAAGGCTGCAAAAAAGAACGATTAGACACGTGCTTGTTCCCTATCACGCTTCCCGTGACTGACGGGTTAGGTGAGAACGCGGCAGGCGCATTAAATGCCCTTGTTCCCGCGCATGCATCAGGTGGCGGGCGGCGTCCTTACGCTTGAGACCCTTTGATTCGTACGAGCCTGTTTTCGTATTCGATAGTGGCCGCTTGGTTGAGCCCCAGTCGGTTCGCACGACGCCCTTTCCGTGTTCGAGGCTGTGAGCGTAGATGCCCGTACATGTGACTGGGAGGTGTCGAATCGGGGACCTCGAATTATGTACGGACACTCTCGTTATGCGCATCAGTTAGGGTACCCATACTGATACCCTCGACAGTAGCCCCCTGAGTCTCTATTCGAGCGCTTGCGCTCGGGTAGAGGCTCTTCTTATTAGTCGAGTTTCCGTAGGGTCGCACAAGCGACCCCGCGGGGGTAGCCCCCAAGCCCTTGGAGGAGTTTGTGACTCCTTCGAGGGTTACGTCGCCCAATCTGCGAAAGCGCTCTTAACGCTTGTCATGGGGGGTGAGTCAGAGGCTTCGATTCATTGGTTCTGAATTGGGGTTACGACGTACTTCCGGTGGAGCGGACGCCATCTACCCCAGATTGAGCTCCTAGCGGGTAATCCAAGTGAGAACCTGTGCCCCGTTCGAAGGGGTCAGCTGTAGCCCGGAGGCGTTCTCATAAAGCGGGGTCGACGTGGTCGGGGTTACTGGTCTCGTTCGATAGAGCCCAGCGGCTCGATGCCTCCCTTCGGGGGGATTCCTCTCGACCGTCTCGACCCCACCTTGGACATCCCCAGCGAGTTCTCGAGGCGGGCCTTGAGTTTCGACCACTCGCTGGGCATCCCTGACTCTGGTACTCGAGATCGGCTATCGAACCCATTCTGTGGGTCAGCCTGTGACCTCTCAAGATTTTCACCGTAACGGATGCGTACCGTAGCTTACAGGGGAAGGAAAAGGCCGTGGCGGTTCGCCTTTTTGCCCGTTGGGCGCGCCTTTTTAGGTGGGGGCCGTTGTAGCGCTGTACTGGCGTGGAATTCGTAGCGTCCCGTCTGTGAGAGAGATAAGGACCGTTAGGTGGCGCATTTCCTAGGGGAGTTACCGTATTCGTCGGATCTGTCCATTGGTGGGCTGCCGTTTATAAATGTCCTTGGGTCTCCCAGGCATCGCTCCTTCCGCTCTCCGCCCCTGCTCTTGCCCCTGTCTCCTTGCCATCTCACGCGCGTGCGCCCTCGAGCAGTAGCGAAGCCGCTCTCCTTCCACCTGAAGATGCCGGTGAGACTCATCGCTGCCGATGACTGGCGCCCGTCGTCGATGACGGAGCGCCGGCTGTTGGAGCTCGAGAGGGAGGGGCTCCTGCGTCCCCGAGTTTCCTCGTCGCGGCCGGAGTGGGTCGCGCCGACAGCGGATCATCGGGAACCAAGGCCGCCCAAGGGCTACGTGGTCTCCTTCGCCAAGTTCCACCACCACGGCCTGGGCTCCCCTCCGAGCCGCTTTATGCGGGCGCTCTACCATCACTACGGGGTGGAGCTCCAGCATTTTTCGCCGAATGCCATCACCGCCGCAGCGGTTTTCGCCGCGGTGTGTGAGGGTTACCTGGGGATGATGCCGCACTGGGACCTGTGGCTCCACTTGTACTGGGGCGAGCTTTTTAATGCCCCCAGTAGAACCATAGGGGTGAGAAAGCCGGTATGGGTCGGCTGCCTCAACCTGGTGCTCAAGACCGGCAGGGCGGAGGTGCCCCGAGAGTACATCCCGGTGGGGCTGACGTCGAACCATGCTGGGTGGGACTCCCAGTGGTTCTACTTGCGGAACGACGATGACCTCTTCCCCGACTACACTCGGCATTTGATCTCGGAGCGCCCGGAACACTGGAACTATGGCGTCGTCAAGACCCTCCAGTCGTGGCTTCGCCCTATCCTCGACACCCGAAGAAACTTCGCGGGGAAGGCTTGACCGCTGCGCTCATCCTTTCCACCGTACATCACCGACGGGTGCTCCCGTTGATGTCTCGGCCGCTGAGAATGGACGAAATGGGCCCTGGCGTCTCATCTCGCGATCTCGAGGCTTGCCGGATGTCCAATGAGGCACCTACGGACGACGAGGTCACCGCCAGAGGTATGGCGGCCGTCGTGAGCGATTTCCAGCCCGAGCAGGTCGACGGCTTCCCCATGAGGCCCGACGTGGGGTCGATTGACCTGGTAAGTCTTTCTCTTCTGCTGCTTGATTTTTCTGTCCATTTTTGGGGCTTACTCTCATTTTTGCAGGGTTCAGTCGATGCTCGATCCTCGAGGCCTCTGGCGAAGGAGGACGATGTTGACCGAGATAAGAGGCGTGAGTCCATGGAAAAACAAAAGTCCGAGAAGGATTTGGAAAAGAGGAAGGAGAAGAAGAAGAACCTCGAGCGTCAAGCGCTAGAGACACGTCGGGCGAGGTCCAGGCAAAGGGGGGAGCCTGAGGAGGACTCTCCCGACGAGGATGACGGCGAGGAGGGTGACGGTGGCAGCCACGACTCTGAGGGGATGGCGTCTCGCCTCGACAGGATCCTCGAGGGCCTGCCGCAAGCCAACATCGCCATCCCGCGGACGGGAGCCCCTAAGGGTGCATCGAGCGGGTCCCGCGATGGCCAACAAGGGGAGTCTTCTCCGTACCGTTCTCGCGCCGACACTCCTCCAGCGCCTGCACAGGGTCGGGTCGTCTCCCGCCCACAACCTCCTCCTGCTTCTAAGGTGGGCCACCGGGCTAAATCTATGGCGACGGGGCCGCTGACTCGTGGTCGTGCCGCGGCCTCGAGTTAGGGGGAAGAAGGTCGAAGGAGCTCTAGCCATGGCGCTCGCCCGGCAGGGGGCGCCGAGCCTAGGCCTGCACCTGCCCGTGAGAGGCTCGGGGTCTCGACGCGGGGCGGCTCGAGGCCAGTTGGTCGAGGCGCTGGCAGGCGGGTCGCTCTTCCCGTGGGGTAAGGCCTTAATGTCGTGATCCCTGTCTTCGACGTCTTTGCATAATCTCGGGCTATGATCTTTACTATGCTTATTCTTCTTCCCTCAGGTTGAAGCGGCCGCTCGAACAGGCCCAGCCCTCGATGGCCAAGAAGCTCAAGGTGGGGGCGGCTCCTAAAGACTCAGGTTAGCGGTTCATTCTTCTCTCAATATTATAGGAGTCGTGTGACCTTTATGT
Organism: Sorghum bicolor; assembly: GCF_000003195.3. Taxonomy (NCBI): domain Eukaryota; kingdom Viridiplantae; phylum Streptophyta; class Magnoliopsida; order Poales; family Poaceae; genus Sorghum; species Sorghum bicolor. The sequence continues at coordinate 29,305,139 of NC_012870.2, read as the reverse complement.
TGATCATCATGGCGACTGACTTTTTGTTTTCGAGCGCTTACAGGCTCCTCCGATCCTCGGTCGTCGATGGGTGTCGAGAGTGCCCCGCCTCGTCCATTGGTGGGGGAGTCCACCCTGCTGTCACCGAAGCGGGTCGAGACGCCTCACCCTCAAGAGCGAGAGGGCCCCCCCGAGCCTCCCCGATTTGGGGTCGAGGGGGATCCTATCACTATAAGTGACGGGTCCGATGGTGACAGGCTTTCGAAGGACGCCCGCTCCATGGATGAGGAGGTCGAGGCTTCCCCTGTCGCGAAGCGGACGCCTTGGCCCGTCGGGCTCCACTCCGTCGAGGAGAAAAGGAAGAAGGAAGAAAAAGAGCGCAGTCAGGAGTCGCAGCAACAGCTGCAGGAGGGGCAGCAACAACCGCGGCCGGATGGAGAAGAAAGAGAGGAGGGGCGGCGGCAACAAGGAGGACGGCTCGAGGAGCTGCTGGAGCAGGACCGGCAGCAGGAGTTGCTGGAACTCTAGAGGCAGGAGCAAAAACAGAGTCAGCAGTTAGAAGAACTGCTCGAGCCACCGCCGCGAAGCCCGCCCCAGCCAGTGCCACCGTCGCCACAGAGGCCTAAGACCGGGGAGGAGGGTCTGCCGGTCTATGGTCCGCCGACCCCTGCGTGGCTCCGTCCAGGAGCGCCCGCTTCTATCCCGGCTGAGCCAGGGCAGGCGGATGGCGTGGTGGCGCTTGCTTGCATGATGCGCACCCCGGTGGACCTTGAGTCAGAAATTAAGGGCACGATCTACGGCATCGAGGGGATCGCTCCTGGATTTCTTCGAGAGTGTCGACCGTGGGAGGATCATAATCTCGCCGAGGAAGATGAAGCCAGGACGTCGGGTGGCGGTGGTGCCAGCGAGACCGGGACCTGGAGGACCGTGGATGACGACGGGCGATTCCCCTCCCTTATTGACATGTTTTTGCGTCACGGGGGGTCGCTCGAGACCGTCCAAGAGCTCATCCGGGGCGTCAAGGCACGCACGGAGGAGGAGATGGAGAACTGGGGCCCCGATCGGATCCGCATTCAGGCCTCCACCGACCCATCCGAGCCTAATATTTTTATGGATGATCGGAAGGAGGCTGAAAAGTGGGAACATCTCGAGGAGCTTCGCCTTTGGATGAAGCACATGGTGGGGCTCCTGTCTGACATCGTCAACAACGGGCTCGGTCCAGCTTATTTCGTAAGTGTCTTTGGACCTTAGTTACCATAGGACGTTTGGTTTTGTGTTCTTACTGTTCAACCGCTGGTTCACAGGATCTGAAAGAGACCTCCCGCATAAAGTCGAGCTTTATCCATGCGACGAGGGGCGGCTGGGAGCAACTCCCTCTTCTCAAGGACCAACTCCTAGAATCATAGGAGAAGCTCCTCAAAGCCTACAAAGAGCTTTTGGCGCTCGAGGAGGAGAAGAAGGAGAGGGAGGCCGCTCTGACCGAAGCTCGGTAGGCCTCGAGGAAGGCGGTGGAAGAGGTCACACGGCTGAGGGAGTGGACCATGACGGTCGAGGAGGTTGCATCCAAGGCCCGGGAAGAGGCCGTATTTTATAAGGACGCAGCCGCCTATCTTGACAAGGAGAAGGGCCTCATCAAGGCCGACCTTGCCTCTGCTCGAGAGGCCTATCGGGAGATGAAAGCAGTGTTCGTGAAGAGTGAGATCGCTCGGAGCGCCTCAGAAGAGGCTGGGAAGAAGGCCCAAAAGGATCTCGAAGCTGAGCGAACTCGCTCTCGCGGGCTCTCTGATGAGGTTGATCGACTGAAGAGGGCGCTGCTGGAGAAAGAGGGCGCTATCGCACAGGCGGGCAAGGCGATCGAGGACTTGCGGGTCGCTAATACCGACCTGGCCCGCTCTCACAGGGAGATCGAGAGGACCAACACCGACCTGGTTAGCGAAAATACGGCACTAGAGGAGAAAATTCGCGGAATGTTTCTACCATCGTGTTTCTTTTCCAAGGCATACTTTGCGCTATCTAACTTTTCCATGTCGGTCTTTGTAGGGCTTAAAGACGAGCTGCTAGCTGCTCAAGTCGAGGCCCGCTCCACCAAGGCTCAGCTCGAGGGGGAGGTGGCTTTGAACGGTCGGCTGCGGACTGCGATAAGCGATCTTTCAGCCTCCTGGGAGCTCGAGCCTGTGGACGAGTCGAGGGAGGCGGCTTGAGGCGACGCATTGGTCGATCAGCTGTGCTACTTTGGTGCCACGCTGAGGGACCGGGTGCGGGACGCCCTTCATACCGGGGTGAAGCGGGCAATGGCGGTTGTCTGCTCAGACTTTTCCTACGATATGGAGGTGGTGTCCCGCGGCTTCGTCACCGACATTTCCAAGACCGACGCAGAGAACGAGGAGAGGCTCCACGCCTTGATCGACGACGCAGAGGCCCCTGGGGAAAGGCTGGCGAAGCTGTTTGAGCCAGAAGTGCTTCCTCCTGAGACTAGCTCAGGCGTGGACGACGGTGTTGAGGGCGGAGACGCGGACTAAGGCCTGCGAGGCTATCCTGGGTGTTAATACCCCTTGTACAGTACTTATTATTTTGTCTTAAGGAAACACTGTATTTTTTAAGTGGTTTATAGATCTGTGAATATTTGCCTGTTTTTCCGCTCGAGGTTCCTTCGTTTCCTTTTCTACTTACGTCCGTATTCCCCGTTTGGTCTTTTGCTAAGGCAACCTCGATTGCCTCAAGGGTGAGGGAGTTAGTAGAGTTACCATAGCCCGGGGGCGTAGGAGTTCTCAGGCTCGTCGTCTCTCGGCCCTTAAGGGGCTCGAGGTGCCTCCACTACTCGACCGTGCGAGGTTTACTCATAGGAGAGAAGGAAATCGCTTGGTTTTTAGGAACTTGGGGGTCCCCCTGTTAGCCCCCGAGGGGGTATCGACTATGATGAGTCATAGTTGGTAGTCCCTTCTAACGTCGAGATTTTGACAGGCGAAAAAGTAAATTATTCGAGGGAGAGATCTCATTCGTTCATGCATTCATTCATAAGATCTTGGTACAAAATGTACAGGAGGACATAAAGCTTTGAAACTCTAGGGGTAGAATCGACGTAGCTGTTCGATGTTCAACACATTGGTGAAGACCACCCCTTTTTCGTCCGCGAGCTTGTATGTCCCTGGCTTCAGGACCTCGGTCACCACGTATGGGCCCTCCCAGGGCAGAGTCAGCTTGTGGCGCCCTTGATTGCTTTGCCGCTGCCATAGGACAAGATCGCCCACGTTCAGATCCCTTTTGCACACGTGCTTGTTGTGATAGCGTCGAAGCTTCTGCTGGTATCTCGTGGAGTTGAGGAGGGCCATGTCTCGCGCTTCCTCGAGCTGGTCGACCGCGTTCTCTCGGGTTTCCTCGTTTGTCTCCTCATTGTAGGCCTTGAGTCGAGGTGACCCATACTCTAGATCTATTGGAAGCACAGCCTCGGAGCCATAGACCATGAAGAATGGAGTATATTTTGTGGACCTGCTTGGCGTCGTCCTCAAGCTCCATAGGACCGAAGAGAGCTCTTTGAACCATTTCTTGCCGAATTTCTTCAACCAATTGTAGATTCTTGGTTTGAGCCCCTGCAATATCATGCCGTTGGCACGTTCGACCTGATCGTTAGTTCGAGGGTGAGCCACTGCAGACCAGTTCACACGGATGTGATGCTGGTCACAGAAGTCCAAGAACTTTTTGCTGGTGAATTGAGTGCCGTTGTCGGTGATGATGACGTTGGGAATCCCAAACCGGTGTATGATGTCGGTGAAGAAAAGGATGGCTTGCTCAGAGCGAATGTTCTTGATGGGTCGAGCCTCGATCCATTTGGAGAATTTGTCGATGGCTACCAGCAGATGGGTGTATCCTCCTATCGCTTTCTGTAGAGGCCCTACGAGGTCGAGGCCCCATACTGCGAATGGCCACATAATGGGGATCATCTAGAGAGCATGAGCAGGAAGATGTGTCTGCTTGGCATAGAACTGACACCCATGGCATGAGCGTACGAGCTCGATGGCGTCAGCTACGGCCGTTGGCCAGTAGAAACCTTGTCGGAAAGCGTTCCCCACGAGGGTCCGCGAAGCAGCGTGGTGGCCACAAGCCCCCGAGTGTAGGTCCTCGAGGAGCTTTCGGCCTTCTTCTATGGTGATGCAGCGCTGCTGGATCCCGGTCGGGCTTCGTCGATATAGTTCATTGCTTTCGCCATAGATCATGTATGACTTGGCCCATCGAGCGATACGGCGGGCCTCAGATCGATCTTCTGGTAGCTCGCATCGAATCAGGCAATCGAGGAACGGCGTGCGCCAGTCGAACGATTGACCAGGACGCTGCTCCACTTCCATCACTTCTGCTGCCGCTAGCAGGGCTTCGATAGCGTTGGTTGGATGAGGGGCGTCGGTTTCGACGTTAGCCCCCGAGCCCAAGTCGACCGATGGTTCGTGTAGGTCGCTTGAGAACGCGTCAGGCGAGACCGTGCCTCGAGTCGAGGCGATCTTAGTGAGCTCGTCGGCCACCTCGTTGTAGCGTCGGAGGATGTGGACGAGCTCGAGTCCGTGGAACTTGTCCTTGAGCCGACGTACCTCCTTGCAGTACGCCTCCATCTTTGGATCGTGGCAGCTCGAGGCCTTCATCACCTGATCGATGACGAGCTGGGAGTCGCCTCAAACGTCGAGGCGCCGAACTCCTAGCTCGATGGTGATCTTCAGCCCGTTGACAAGGGCTTCGTACTCTGCGACGTTGTTAGATGCAGCGAAATGTATCCTAATGACATACCTCATATGGACGCCGAGGGGTGAGATGAACAGCAGGCCTGCTCCAGCTCCCGTCTTCATGAGAGATCTGTCGAAGTACATTGTCCATAGCTCTGCTTGCACTTGGGCTGGGGGGAGCTGGGAGTCCGTCCATTCTGTGACGAAATCCACCAGAGCTTGAGACTTGATGGCTTTACGAGGCGCATAAGTGAGGGTCTCGCTCATTAGCTCGATCGACCACTTGGCGATTCTTCCCGTGGCCTCTCGACTTTGGATGATCTCACCCAAGGGGAAGGATGAGACCATCGTGATAGGGTGGCCGAGGAAGTAGTGTTGCAGCTTGCGTCGGGCGAGGATCACTGCATAGATCAGTTTCTAGATCTGGGGATATCGTACCTTGGTCTCTGAGAGTACCTCGCTGGTGAAGTAGACCGGCCTCTAGACCGGCAGCACATGTCCTTCTTCCTACCTTTCGACCACCACCGCCGCACTGACCACCTGGGTCGTCGAGGCAACGTACAGAAGCAGAGGTTCTGCGAGTAGAGGTGGGACCAGGTGTTGACGGTCCTTAAGTATCAAATTTAATTATCAAATAAACAAAGAAAAGGATTCAAATGAAATCAACATCTAGACTTAGGGTTTTATCTGACAGAATTCCACGAGTTTTGGTGTTTGTCTATTTCTGCAGGGGGTTATTAGGAAATAAGGAAGAAAGGCCCACATGTCAGGATTACATAGAGATATCAACGCACCGCGCAATTTTCTACCATCTAGAAGACTCCAGAAGCCACGAGACCGAAGCGGAGGCGAAACGGGGCCAGGACCTGGGCGCCCGCCCACCTGCCGAGCCAATCAGGACTCTTTCTCTCGGGAGATCTCCACCGACCTATTGGATCCAGAATAACGTAGTACCACATCGCCAACCGACCCAAAAACGCATAGAAGGGGAGGACTATATAAGGAGACCCCCCTGGCCCCTGGAGAAGACATGAAGAAATTATCATAGAGATTGAGGGGTGCCCTTGAAGGAAAACCTCTTCTCTAATTAATATTTCTTTTTAGGCTTAGCAACCAATGTAAAGTAGAAATAGATCTTCTAGTTTCTACTAGATTGAGAGAGATAGAGTGGAGGTGTAGATTGGAGGAAGCCCGGCCTGTCGGTGTCTACTCCAAGCTTGTACCTTCGGGATCAAGTTCTCCTAACCCGAAGCTTGCTCCTAGGATTCCTGAGTATTTCGACTTCTAAATCCTAGTAAGTTCTTGTTTTATTGTTCTTATGGTTTATGAGTTTACTTTAATCTCTTCGCGTAGAGTTTAGAGTAATCATTGCTGGCGTAAACGTGGTGTTTAGGCTGGGGTACTCATAGATATTCCCTGACTAACTGGACCGTGGTAGTAGTGAGGAACGTGACAATTCCGAGTTAACTTTGCAGATCACATCTCGTTAGCAGGAAGGATAGGGTTTATAGGTGCGGGTTGAACATCCTTTGTGGTGTCTAGATTCCGTTAGCCTCCCCATTAGAACAGTTGAAACGACTTAGATTTTTCCCCAAAGGGGAAAAATTCGAATTATAATGTGATAATTCAGATATTGAGCCATCACATTATCATATATCAGCTGTTATCACAGTCATACATCGTGAAAAAGAAGATTACAACACATTTACTTTACAACTCTTAGTTAACAAGCCTATTACATCGTTTTACTAGCGGAAACACACACAAATCCTTTTCAGAGTCGATGTAGCGCGTCAGCGGTGAGGGCTCCTCCTTCACGGGCAATCATGAGAGTCGGCGTAGTTTATCAGCGGGCGTAGCCTTCATCTCCGAACCAAACTTGAGCGCAGGAACGAGACCACCTAATCCTTCTATTCTCCGTATTTATCATCATAGACCACATCCAAAACCTGCTAAACAATTTTCAGTACGATTTGTACTGGCCACTGGCTCCCACCCTATGCTTTTGCGTAAGCTTTGTGGTATGTGGAATGTAAAAGGGTAGATCAAGAGGCCTATATATGGCTGTAGTTTTTCCTATGCAAGTTCATCAATATTTTAGTAATAATAATTCATCAAGTTTTAATCCATCTCAACCACACGTCCATCCATCCATCCCATCACACACATCTTACCACACTCTCACTCTCTAGGCGGCAAGTACGACTCCCGCTCGTGCCTTGCCTCAACGGCCAACGCCGGATCCAACACAACCCAGGGGAAGGTAGAAAGGACTCCTCTCACTAGTCAAGCGAAGCGGAACATAGGAAAGGTCCATAGCCGAGGAGACGGCATATGTATCGATCGATCAACCAAACTCTGCAGAGGTTTACACTAACCACAAGATCACCATCATCGACGAACCGGCTCGTCTAGGCTGATACCGGGCTGCCTTCCAACTAAATACGATGCCACCCTACACTCAGGACTGGGGCCATACCGGAGTACCACCGGCATGCTGAGACTGTGAGGTATAGTATCGGGCCCCCAAAGGTCACTACGCTGTCTTAGGAGGGTGTGGGTCCTCATGCCCGTACCTCCCTACACTATCCGCTATCAACCTAGTAGTAGTGGCACCGCACTAGCTGGTCGTACATCCGTCCCGCACCATAATAAGGCGAGTGGCGTGTAAGGCTTCCTACGAACCGGTTCTCAGAACATCTCAGTCCTTAGGGTGACCGAACAGGACATCTTCACGAGGGGCCAGCCGATGCCCCTCTCGACGGGACACCCGGCTACCCCGTGCTAAACAGCACCTCCCATCCCGGTGCTTCGTCCCACGAAGACACTCCACTCCGGGACCTCTCCCTGTCACATGTACCCGCCACAGGTATCTCTCGTGGAGAACGCCCAGGTAGCGTTCCCCGGCAAGACTTGTCCCAAGACTCGTTGTAGATCCTGTTCGGTCGACTCGACCCTCACCACACACCCAAGACACACGCCAAGATCTCCCCAAATCCATTATCCATTTCTTAACCAGTTATCGGCACCATGTGCCTTATCCACTCACATCCAATCCTCCACAAAGCATCACATCACAGATATAATGCGTAGTAGAAGCAGTAGCAAGTAGTATGCAGCATCTAACCTAACAGCGGGTGTGCGAGGGTTATAGGTTGCAACAAGGCAATGGCTCACAAGCATTTCTACCATGCAACCTATCTCAATTCATTTGCATAAAAGTAAAGCACTAGCATCTACAATATTGCATGTCTAATAGGATTCTACGAGGTTGGGTGGGACGTGGCACCTGTCGAGTGACATTTCCAAGATCCCCAGTTCACTTGTAGTTGTACTCATCCAAGGTCTTTCTCTTATCTGCATGTCCTTCCTTCGACTGGTTCCGATTCGATCATCGCTAACCGAAGCAACTACCTCGTAAACGACAATCAAGGCAAAACAATCAAACCACTAGACCTCGAAAGACTGCGAAAAGAGACAAAGAACACTGAAGAACAACTACACTAAAAGAGCACCGAAAGGATAATGACTTAGCCCTCTCGGTGGATGTCCGATCCCTGGGCTAAAAGAAATGAGAATGGTTGTTTACTAAGTACAAGCTGGAGTCTTCGCCAAGCCGTTACTTCCCGGGTCGATCGTGTCGACCTGTACAGCTTTAATAACAAAGGCATAGACCCTAACTTATTCTAAGTAAACACCACGGCTTACGGTCTTCCGATCCAAGTGTCTTAGAGATCGACGGGAATCGAAGAGACTACAAGCACGAGAAGTTCCGGTCTCTCTCAATCCATACGCCATTGTAGTTGGCGAGAACCAAGAGAGGGTGGAACAAAGAGAGAAGAAAAGGGGAGTGGTCTACTCCTTCCAATCCACTCGCCATGGTAAGAGGCGAGGAATTAGAAAGAGTGACGCACAAAGAACATGAGTGCTCAAGCTACTTGTAGGGTACCACGACCTAGGTACACTGAATGCACTAAGACATCACCAGGGTTCTTAGCGGTGCGGTTGTCACTACGAGAACCAAAGAAATGCTACGATCGAATAGGTACAAGCATACAAGAGTTTAAGCACGAAGAACCAAAAAGGCGGGAAAAGACATGGGATTCACCTTCCTTTGATCCACTCGCCATAGCAAAGGCGGGAATCGTGAGATTGGAAACAAAACATCAAACAAGCAAAAGGGGCTTAATCCACATCTTACTGGATCGACGGGATTGAGGGCAAGAGAGAAGAAGAACAAATCACACTCTTTCAACCAACTCGCCATGGAACAAACGACAGTTGGAGAAATAAACACGACCCCACGAACTACACCAACTCATATCACTTCGCGACCTAGGTGCTTCTGAATCGGCACAAGGTCATTTCTATAGTTCCAGGCAATGTGGTTGTCACTGCGGGAACTACGGGAAATGCCCGAGTCTTGGTGGCATAGGCATATGAGACAGATAAGATAAACATGCGAGAAGCAAGGTAAAGCCCGATGACCATGGCGAGGCGACTCGCGGCCATGAGCTCCACCTAACGAGTTGGCTTCCAACTATTCCACAAGGTTGCTCCTAATCTGTATCCCACTAGACTAGATCACAGAGGACTCGAAGGTGCGGGTAAGAACCGTGTCGTTATGAATATCGAGTCCGCAATGATCAAACCCTAGGGACGGGGACAGGAGCCAACAATCATAGTTCAACGAAGTCAACTAAACACGAGGAATGCGTTACGCTCGGCATCGCGATCACGGCGGGACGAACCCACGATCGAAATGGTCGAACGCACTACCATTTCCCTAACCGGCTCGAAGGCACGGTCCAATGACAAATAACACAAGATCAGCGACAACACGAGAGAAGGGACATGCTTGGCATTACGGCCATGGCGAGACAAACTCGCGATCGCAACGTCCAAACACATCACTCTCTCAACCGGCTCGACGGCACGGTCCACAGACATCGACAAACACGCAAGGAATCACGACTCGATCATTAATAACACAAAGGCACTATAACAACCCGGAGTAGCACATTTCCAATAGCACAAGATAGAGAGATGGATAAATAGACCGGCACGAAGGCACGGCACAGGCATGGATATAGATAAATCATGTAACAAGTTTATACAGACATACAAGAAAGGACAAGAGTTTTGCCGACGTCGGAGACGATGTCGGCCAGGTTCAAGGTTCGACCTTGCTGAACACGAGGAAGGGCGCAGATCAGCTGCAAGCCTGCTGCTGGCCGGGATGTGCAGCAGGCATCGGGAAGGCGTCACATCTTCGGCAAGGGCACGATGAGGCCACTGCTTCCCTGCGACAGTGGTAACGCACGGCACGAAGGCCGGTCTCAGATAGGAGCGTGACGACTACGTGAAAAAAAGGAAGCATGGGGCTTTGGTTGCTCACCGGCGGCATCAAGGAGCTCCATCTGAGGTGGTACCGCTGCTGCATGGACATGGCAAGGCAGAGCAGCGGCTCGGCATGGTTGTGGTGCCCCTGGGCGTCGGTGTAGTGAGGCATGGAAGGAGGGCACTGCGACGTGACGAAGCTCCTGATCGGCGTCAAGGTTGCGGTGCAGGGGCTCGGCATGGCGGGCGCAGTGGTGCTTGGCGGCGTCGTGGCCGGGGTCGCGGTCACCGCGGCCGGCATGGACGTAGTTTCCACGGCGCGGTCGCGGCTTGCGGACGACGGCGTCGCGGGGTCGGGGCTCGGCGCGGCGATGGCAGGGTCCGTGCGCGACGTCGTGGCGAACGGGGCTGGGTCGCGGGTGCTCCAAGCAGCCTCGTGCTCGCGCAGAGTGGCCGTGGCGAGGCTCGGGCGCAGGGGAAGGGGCGCGGGGGCGAGGTCGCGGCCACGGTCGCCGGGGTTCGGCCGGTTGACGTCGTCGCTGCCGTGTCGAGGTGGTTCGTCGTGGCGCCGGAGGTGGAGCTCGAGGTCGCAGCACGGCGGCGCTTCCTAGGGAGCAGAGGAGAAAGGGAAGGGCAGCGGCGCCATGGGAAGAAGAGGAGAGCGGCAGCTGCAGCGCTTTTATAAGTGAGTGCTAGGGCTTCGGGGTGGCAGCGTTCATCCTCGGCGTCCGTGTCGCGAGGCGTGGTCTCCCGATTCGGAGCGGCGGTGGCGGCTGCGGTCTGGGATGGGCAGGGGCGCGCTAGGGTTCTAGGGGCGCGGGTCTTGGGCCAGAAGGCCAGCTGGGCCGTGCGTGGTTGGAAGGGGGATGGCGCCGGTTGGGCCGGGGGATGAGGTGGTGGCCGGCTGGGCCTAGGAGAGGAGGTAGGGACAGGTTGGGCCAGCAGGAGAAAGAGGGCGAGCTGGGCTGCAGCGAGTGGGGAGAAACGAGTGGGCCGAGGCGAGAGAAAGAGAAGGGGGAGACTCGGCCCAAGAGGATAGAAAAGAGTTTTCCATTTATGAGCAAGGAAAATTGAAGGAGATTCAAATATATAGATATGGAATCGGACTCGAAGGAATACGATAGAGATTCGAGAGGACTTTGCTACAGATTTGTGCACTCCAAACCCTAATTAAGACTCAACTCCAAATCGACTCACGAACAAAGGCACTCGTCTACAAACAATTCTATATGAATGCGACGACTTGTGAGCGGGTTAGAATCGAGTTAGACCTAAAAACTATATGCTTCACACGATTACAGGAAAAATTTTAAAAATCTCGTATTTTTGGTTTTACGTAAAAATCTGGGATGTTACAGTCCACCCACCTTACAGGAATCTCGTCCCCGAGATTTAGGCGTTGCTCGGTCGGTGAAGAAGCAAGGGTGCTATTCTTGAAGTTCTTCTTACTCCTGAGTTGTTTCCCTTTAGTGTGATCGCTCCACAAACCTTTTCCAAAATAGGAGTGAGTCATGTTCCGAGTGTATCCAAGGCCCACTTGCAGTTGTTGGGTATCCAAATTTTTACACCAGGGCGATGGGTGTCCAAGAATCGCACGAGGTTGATGAACATCTGGCTCCCAAAGAGTGCTTGGTAGGTTTAAACATAGCTAGGGTTGTTGGCTTTCACCGGTTGTTTTTCATGCATCCCCTTTTGAAAAAGGCTTTTGAAAGGAGGGATTTTCAGAAAACGGATTTCATAAATGGAGTGAAAGCGGTTTTTCAAGGCCAAGTTTTTTTTTGAGTCTTCAAAATGAAGAGAGCTTTTGAAGAGGGGTGAAATCAATGCAAGTTTTGAAAACCAAATCTTCTGAAGGTTTTGTTATAAAAGATTTCAAATCAAGAGATTTTAAAATTCTTTGATTTTATTATTATTATTTTCTTTAAAACAAGGTGTTGCTCCCTTTCTATTAGAGTCAAACAAAACTAGTTTTGAAAATGACAAGAAATCATTCTTCATTTTTGAATATTTAAAGCTTTCGCAACCAAAGCATTTTCTTTTAAAACTTGTAAGTTCATTTTGGTTTTGCTAAAACTTTTCCTTGAAAGGATGCAAATAAAATATTTTCGCAATGGTTTTTGTTTAATAAATCACTGGCAATTTCTTTTTCTTTTAAGACAAGACGGATTTTTAAGGAATTTGACTCCTGTGATAAAGTCAAAGGCCCTTAAAACAAAACTGAGCCAAAGTTCTTTGATTTAAAAACCATTTTGTTCATGATAAAGCAAGACTTTTGTTTTTCAGAAGATGGTTGGTAACACCTTTTGAAAGATAACTTATTTTTAAATCATGTCATAAATAGAGTTTGAATAAAATTGAGTTGAGAATGGGGTTAAAATTGCTTTCTTTGTGAAAAGGAAAGATATTGAGAGAGTTTTGAAACACTTCTCCTTTTGAAACCAAGATGTTTTTGTAAAAGAGGGAAACTTTCTCAACCAAAAAGGAGATAAACTTTTTCAACAAAAGGGCAATTTTGAAGACAAGTTTAGTTGGAAGCCAAAAACAGTTTTGAAATAGATAGGCAAGACATGATGCATCAGCTTTAAACCCTTTTTCAGCTCTGTTAGCCAGGGTCACCTATCTAGTTTCGGGACGGTCTTAGGTTTAGCCGGCTAGGTTGGACGGGATCCAGAGTCTTTCCCGCATAGAACAAGTTCTATGACCTACAACAATAAGAAGCAGAAGAAACGCAACAACATAAGATCCAAGCACTCAAACAGCATTACAACTCCTAATGCATAGTGTTGACTTGAGGCGACTCACAGACCTTCAAAGTCTCACACGACTACCGATCTAGCGTGGGCGGTAATGGAGAAAGATTCCAACGGTCAACTTTATGAAACAGGGAGGTCAGTTAGCAGCAGAATTCAAGGCGGAGGGCGAAAACAAGTATTAGCACCTATAACTCTACAAAAGATAGAATGTTTGGCTTCTAAACTAGTGTTTGGTACTAAGGGTCTCGTCCTAGGGTCAAGTATGGCTCTGATACCAACTGAAACGACCTAGATCAAATATTGAGCCATCACATTATCATATATCAGCTGTTATCACAGTCATACATCGTGAAAAAGAAGATTACAACATATTTACTTTACAACTCTTAGTTAACAAGCCTATTACATCGTTTTACTAGCGGAAACACACACGAATCTTTTTCAGAGTCGATGTAGCGCGTCAGCGGTGAGGGCTCCTCCTTCACGGGCAATCATCAGAGTCGGCGTAGTTTATCAGCGGGCGTAGCCTTCATCTCCGAACCAAACTTGAGCGCAGGAACGAGACCACCTAATCCTTCTATTCTCCGTAGTTATCATCATAGACCACATCCAAAACCTGCTAAACAATTTTCAGTACGATTTGTACTGGCCACTGGCTCCCACCCTATGCTTTTGCGTAAGCTTTGTGGTAAGTGGAATGCAAAAGGGTAGATCAAGAGGCCTATATATGGCTGTAGTTTTTCCTATGCAAGTTCATCAATATTTTAGTAATAATAATTCATCAAGTTTTAATCCATCTCAACCACACGTCCATCCATCCATCCATCCCATCACACACATCTTACCACACTCTCACTCTCTAGGCGGCAAGTACGACTCCCGCTCGTGCCTTGCCTCAACGGCCAACGCCGGATCCAACACAACCCAGGGGAAGGTAGAAAGGACTCCTCTCACTAGTCAAGCGAAGCGGAACATAGGAAAGGTCCATAGCCGAGGAGACGGCATATGTATCGATCGATCAACCAAACTCTGCAGAGGTTTACACTAACCACAAGATCACCATCATCGACGAACCGGCTCGTCTAGGCTGATACCGGGCTGCCTTCCAACTAAATACGATGCCACCCTACACTCAGGACTGGGGCCATACCGGAGTACCACCGGCATGCTGAGACTGTGAGGTATAGTATCGGGCCCCCAAAGGTCACTACGCTGTCTTAGGAGGGTGTGGGTCCTCATGCCCGTACCTCCCTACACTATCCGCTATCAACCTAGTAGTAGTGGCACCGCACTAGCTGGTCGTACATCCGTCCCGCACCATAATAAGGCGAGTGGCGTGTAAGGCTTCCTACGAACCGGTTCTCAGAACATCTCAGTCCTTAGGGTGACCGAACAGGACATCTTCACGAGGGGCCAGCCGATGCCCCTCTCGACGGGACACCCGGCTACCCCGTGCTAAACAGCACCTCCCATCCCGGTGCTTCGTCCCACGAAGACACTCCACTCCGGGACCTCTCCCTGTCACATGTACCCGCCACAGGTATCTCTCGTGGAGAACGCCCAGGTAGCGTTCCCCGGCAAGACTTGTCCCAAGACTCGTTGTAGATCCTGTTCGGTCGACTCGACCCTCACCACACACCCAAGACACACGCCAAGATCTCCCCAAATCCATTATCCATTTCTTAACCAGTTATCGGCACCATGTGCCTTATCCACTCACATCCAATCCTCCACAAAGCATCACATCACAGATATAATGCGTAGTAGAAGCAGTAGCAAGTAGTATGCAGCATCTAACCTAGCAGCGGGTGTGCGAGGGTTATAGGTTGCAACAAGGCAATGGCTCACAAGCATTTCTACCATGCAACCTATCTCAATTCATTTGCATAAAAGTAAAGCACTAGCATCTACAATATTGCATGTCTAATAGGATTCTACGAGGTTGGGTGGGACGTGGCACCTGTCGAGTGACATTTCCAAGATCCTCAGTTCACTTGTAGGTGTACTCATCC